>NC_133868.1:728443-837610 GCF_044706935.1 Curcuma longa | reverse complement strand
CGGTAGGAGCTCACAACCAAAACGGGCAGCAAGCTTTAATAAGCAAAAGGCAGCAAGGCTTTCTACCGGTAGGAGCTTCACCAAGGTCCTTTGGCCGGTAATGACAAGCAGTGACAAATTCCAGCAGCTGCTCCACTAAGCAGGATGGAATCCACCACCAGCAGGATGTTTCCGGTGGCTGAATAAAACACAACAGAGCTGTCTTCCGGTAGATCACGGTGGAAACAGGGAGGGAGGTGGCTGAACAAAGAGAAACAACGACAAAGCTCTTCACCCATAAACTAGCCACAACCATCTAATTCCTTTTAAAGAGTTGAATCCCGAAACCTTGGTGATAGCCGGCCAAATCCTCCTTTCCTTTTCTCGCCGGTGGATTTTGGAGCAGATCAAATCTTCCTCCCCTTTTGGCATGAGAAGCAGCAATCAAAGATTGGTTGCCATCTTTGTACATGTGCGACGGCTGGAGGAGATCTTGTGCCTTCTTTATGCAAGATCCGGCGCCCAAAACCTCCTTCTTTCCTTTTTCTTCGTACAGCGTTTGGAGATGGCGAACAGCACTGTTCGTGCGTGGAAAAGAAGAAGAAGCCGGCTGCCTTTTGAACCAGTTTTTGGGTTTTTAGGTTTCTCAATTGAACAGGGTTCAATGTCATTTGGTTTGGTTCAACTTGGTTCACAACCAAAACCTTTAATTGAATAGTCAAACGAATTCCGATTTAACTCAAACAAGTTTCATTTGTTTCATCTCCTCAAGACGAAGTCCATCATGCCCTCCGTTTTGCCGAAATGCCTTCCATCATGAACCAAACCAAGTTGGTTCAATCTTTAGTTTAAACTCGATTTGACTGGTTTACCAACCAGATCATTTTTTATTTGTGTTAATCCATCTTCGTAAGATAGAATCCATCATTTGCCTTTGTCCAGTCTAATTGGATTTCTTCTGTTTTGAGAATCTAATTCTCAAACTCATTTTAAGTCCTTTCAAAACTTGTAATGCGTGTGACCCAATAGGATTCCAGTTATGTTGGTCGTCCGAAATTAACTCTTAATTTCTAATCGATCATGAGTGGCATCTAGTAGTACATCATGATCCCCAATTGATCGAAAAATCAATAACTGATTTCAGAATAATTTTTAAACCCTCCAGCAGCTTTAATAAAACGTGTCCCGTTCCTTTCACCGTCTTATACCCGCTTGGTTCAGGACATGGTCTGTGTGTCAGTCCCCGCTAGGTTGACTACGTCACACCTAGTCCAAGCTCGCTTCCTTGTTCTGCAGATTCGAGTTACTCGTACACGTGTTCAAGAATACGTGTTACTTTGGCCAAAGACTTTCAGTAACAATCCAAACAAGCGGCCGTAGGGTATACGTCTCTTTTACAAAGAGCGGTGAATCCTCTGTGGGCTATTCAAACACCTTTGGGCGCTTTAACTTATACCCAATCATCTCGGATTCACACCTCCTCGGAGATGCTAGTTTAAGATGTCAAAGTATAAGCTTCTGCGATCAAAGTGACTTGAATACCGCAAGTCTAAGGAAACTCGTACTTAAGCTGCACTGAGAACTTCATTGACATACAGAAAAATCATATGAAGTCTCACGGCAGGTCACTCCAATGAACTAGCTACCTTTAACTAGCATCCATGTTTAACTCTCAACATCCAATGTCTCCAGCTAGTGAGAGTCACTGCTTGGTAAACCAAGGAATATTAATGTGCTAGTCTCAACAGAATCGATGACGTCCATGTTCATCAACTCATCGACTAGGGATGGTTTCAATACCTTCATAATTACACATGTAGAGAAACTCATAGTTTGTGATCGAATCACGAATTCTCTCATGCTATGAAATGTATCGTGGACATTCAGTGAACAAGTCTAAGATCCAATCAAACATATAAAATATGCACTTAAACAGTGAATTTATTCAATAAAAGTTCAATCATAAGGCGATTGCCTTAGGACATCTCCCAAATACAATATTCTGATCCTTCTGATGTTACTTAGATTCACCTAATAAACTCATAAGAGTTGGAATGAGTGTGATCGAAGCTCTCTAAGTCTATCAAAATCTATTGATGGACTTAGGAGAGATAGATTTTTGAAAATTTGCAATGAAATGGAAGAGGTGAATGCGTAGAAGAGAGATACGGTGAAAAATCTCGGTCCTGATTCTCCTACATGAAATTATATGCCTGTGCTAATTGATACAGTCTTAAACTTTTTAAGCAATGATGGGAATCCTTTATAATGATAACGAATGACACCCTTGGACTCTTGGGCAATATAGAAATTTAAATGAGTTGGAATGAGCTCGGTCAGAGCTCTCTAAGTCCATCAATGGATTTTTATATTTTTATAAAAATCCATTGATAGACCTAAGAGACTTGAATTTTTGAAAACTTGCAATGAAATGGGAGAGGTTAGTGTATAAGAGGTATATATGGTGTTCCTGCCTAGTTCTACCATTCCTATGATAAGTTAAGTGTACGTGTCAAATGCTTACTTTTGGATATCCTAACTTGTAACTCGGGTATCAGAATGGGACGTTCTACGCACCAAATTGAAACTCATTCAGAGATCTATATTTATTATTGAAGTGGAACCTCATAACAGGATATGTTTCGACCCAAAAAAATTATTTAAGGTCTTTTCAGAGGTTCAAAAGAAATTTTAGTATTTTTAATTAATTTTTACACATAATTTATCGTAGGGATATTAAAACTAGTCATAGACACTATAAATACATTCATTGTACTACCCTCTTCTATTTCATGAGAAATTTTCAAATATCTAGAACCCTTAAGTCCATCAATGGATTTTGACCTAGAGAACTCTAATCGGATCTATTCCAAGTGCTACAGTTTTCTGAAGTTTCCCGAAGTCTATATGTGTCCAAAGATATTAATTTGAAGTCATTAATAATAATGATCAGAAAGTCTGAAACTTTAAGGCAATTGACACATACATATATCTTATCATTGAAATGTTAGAATCAGGATATAACACTATACATAATTTCACTACACTATCCTCTTCAATTACATCTCAACTTTTCAGAAATCTAAGTCATCTAGATCCATCAATCTAATCGCATCTATTCTAATTCTTGTGGGTTTATTAGGTGAACTTGAATTCAAATAAACTCTCTTTTACTATTTTAAGGTCCTTCCAATAGTGTTCAAAATGATTTAAATTTTTAGAACACTACAATGCTAATTTCTGAAGACCAACACCATGACGGTGCTGGTCTTTAGAAACCAGCATCGTAGTGTATGATTAGAGCCAACACTGTGGTGTTGGTTTTTGAAGGCCAATACCATTACAGTGTTGGTCTTCGAAAATCAACATTACAGTTTGTGTTAATTAACACACGATCATAAATTTACCTATGTGTATTATGACTCGAATTGGACATCATATATACCTTCTACACACTCATCTCTTCTATCTCATTATAAAATTTCAAAAATCCAAGTTTTTTAGGTTCATCAATGAGTTTGATCAAAACTCATTGATGAACTTAGAGAGCTCTTATCGGCTTTATTCTAACTTCTGTAAGTTTCTACAGTATCTTGGAGTCTAATGGTGCCCTCCGTTATCATCGTAAATGATTCCTAACATTGCTCAAAAGGTTTAGAAAATTGACTTTGTGCTAATTGGCACAGGCCTATAACTTTGTGTAGGAGATTCAGAACTAAGATTTCTCACCATATCTACATTCTATACACTAATCTCTCCCATCTTATGGTAAAATTTTAGAAATTCAAATACTTTAGGTCCATCAATGGGTTTCAATCAAAATCCATTGATGGACCTAGATAGATCTGATTAGACTTCATTCTAACTCCTGTAGGTTTCTACAATGCCTAGGAGTCCAAGGGTATCCTCCGTTATCATCGTAAATGATTTCTAACATTACTCAATTAGTTTAGAAAGTTTCAGACTTTATATTATTGGCACGGACCTATAACTTCGTGTAGGAGACTTAGAACCAGAATTTCTCACTATATCTACCTTCTACACATGTAAAATTTTAGATATCCAAGTGGTCTAGGTTCATTAATGGATTTTGGTCAAAATTCATTAATGAACTTAGAGAGCTCTCATCAGACACATTCCAACTCATATAGTTTTCTATAGTACTCAGGAGTTCAAATGTGCTTTCCGTTATCATTGTAAAGGATTTTAAATATTGCTCAAAAGATTTAAAAAGTTTCAGACTTTATGCAAATTGACACAGGCAAATAACTTCGTGTAGGAGACTTAGGATCAAGATTTCTCACCATATGTACCTTCTATACATTCCATTCTTCTATCTCATTATAAAATATCAAAAATCCAAATCATCTAAGTTTATCAATAGATTTCGATTAAAAATTATTGATAGACTTAGAGAGTCCTGATCGAGTTTATTCCAACTCTTGTAGATTTATTAGGTGAATCTGAGTCTAAATAAGTCCTCTTTTACAGTTTTAAAGTCCTCCCAATTTGAGCTTTAAAATATTATAGTACTGATTTTTGAAGACAATTAGCACCACAACAATGTTATATTTGAGTTATAGTGTTGGTTTTTTACTTTTATTTTTTATTCTTTTATAATTAGATATTGAAAAATAAAAAAAATATTTTTAATGTTTTATTAACCTTATTTTATATTTTTAATTTTTTAATAAAGTTTTAAAATTAAAAATAAAAATACAGGTATGTAATGCAAAAAGGTATATTAAGGATTTATGTTTGGACTATTAAAAAATGCATGCGTACACTAGTGATTAGAATGGTCATGCTTCGTCCCCGGGGCCATGGTGCTGCGGTAGGACATCCGGGTTATCCCCCAGGTACCCGCGGTTCGATCCCCAACTACGACGTATTTGCAGGAATTTTCCTCCAAATGGGGATCGCAATCAAAGGATGCTGGGCATCTTATGTCCTCAGGTTGGGTTGGATAACAAGTTGGCCGTGTCTTATTTAGTTGTAATTAATATTTTTGGTGAAAATAATAACTAGAATATGTTTTTTTAATTTATTTGTATGATACTTTAGGTATCACACAAAATTATTTTAAATTTTTTGCTCAAATTACGCGGATATCATTAATGTGATCACATGTGATGCGTGAATAATGACTTCGCTTAAATTTTATTTCAACTTAAACCCCTTATGAAGCTAAAACATCTCGATTTGTCCACTCCTTGACAAAAATATCCTTTATATTTTGTTAATTAGCTAGTCTCCTCCCAATCTCATTGCTTCCAGGAAGCAGCAGCCAGTGCTCCGGCGGCGACGGCACAACCTCAGCCCGGCCCTATAAAGCTCCCAACTCCCTTCCTTCTCCTATCGATCAGCCACGTGGAGGAAATACTTAGTGCCCATCGCAAGTGCCTCGGCCGGTCGATCGCCAAGAAGAAGCCCGTCAAGGTCGTCTACATCTCCAACCCCATGAGGGTCACCGCCAGCGCCGCTACCTTCCGCGCCCTCGTGCCGAGAAGCTCACCGGCCGGGACTCCGACGTCGACGCCATCGCTTCCGCCGCCTCTGTCGCCGAACCGCCGCCGGCTTTGTCGCGGCCGTCCGACGGCACTACTGGATCGATGACGACGACGACGTCGTCGATGTCAGTGGATCCCTGCAACAGTTTGGTGGCTCCGAGCGAAGTGTTCGGCGGGGGCTTCGAGGCGCGCAGATCCGCCCATGGGGCTGCGTGCGCTTCCCGATTTACCCTGGTGGCCGGTGGGAAACTTCCGTGGGACCGGGTCGGTCACCCCTCAGGGATTAAGTCAATACGACTAACTGGGATTATATTTTTTTTTAGAATGGCCATGCTTCACTCTACAAGAAATGTGATATTTAGCGATCAAATATTCAATTGCTAATATGTTGTTAAATGCATTTAGGGATAGATCAATGATCAAAAGAGTCCATAATTGTTGATATTTACGATCACATAAAATAGGTCAATTAACAATTCAATTGAATTGGATTGTTAAATTTAGCAAGAGAGATTTATTATTTGGTTTATATATTAGAAACATGCTCTTATTACATCAATCTCTAAATTTATAATAAAAAATTATTATTCAATCTTTAAATTGTGACAGTTTTAAAAAATCAATCTCTATTTATTGAATTTGAACATCCAATCTTACTTTTATACAGTTAGTCTTAAAATATTTATAATCTTTATATCAAATTAAAATATCATTTGCCTCCAACATCACAAAGCAAATATTTATATAAAATATTCATAAATTTGTATACAAAATATTCCAAATCAAATATAAGCATTCTAATCATATATAACAAAATCTCAAACTCATCACACATTGGTCCAAAATATTCTAAAAACTCTATTATAATCTTTAGCTATTGATGCAGTAATAGTGACGAAGGGAGGGTCTCATAGCATAAATCGACGTACAAAAATCTGAAAAAGCAAAGGAGGGGGGTGTTTAATGAGCCACGTGTGTGTTTCTAGATGGGAAACTGATGCTTCCAAAATTCGCTTCCTTGTTGGAGTGCTGGATGTTGTTGACGAGGTCCTTGATGTACACGTCGGCCAACCTGTGGAGTAACACACATTAGAGGCCACCAGATTAATCCGGTAAAGCCCCTCAAGTTAGCAAACCACTCCAACAAGTATTTTATGAGAAGAAAAGAAAATACAAACTCATGCCGTGCCGACCCTGGCTATGTCGTAGGGGTCTGCTTTTGTTATGATCTTTGTTATGCGCCAAATCTGTCCAGGTTTTTTTATATGCATTTTAAAATTTTATTTCAATAAACAAACAATGAAAGTACAATAATTTAAATTATTATAATATACGCATCAAAAATCACACAAGAATATACACGTACAAACATAATCATAGAAAAAATAACATAAATAAATTATACCTGTTGAATGATGTGAAACAGAAACAGCATCAACCCACAACCTTTAGAAAAGTTATCTCTATTGGTATCTATGTTGAGATCTCTACGAGACGACTTAACCAAGTCACATGTCATGTTTCCATTTCGATACTAGTTAAAGAAAGAAAATAAAGCGATCCGAAAGAGAATCTATGGTTCGATTCGATAATCGATAGCTCAAAGCTACCCGACGATATGAATCGAACTGAATGGAAGTGATTAAGCACCGTTCAAAGGTCGGATGGCTTGCTGCCGATGAGAGACAATAGGTCAAATGGTGTCAAAGTTCCAGTAACAATAATTGCTCACTGGAATAATAGTTAAGGCATCGGAAGAATACCTCGCAGCTAGAACAACACCTTGTTGTTCGACGGTTGATCAATGTGGCAACTCCACACAAGAGGTGGTTGACCGGTAGAAGAAGGGGAGATCAAAGGCTTGGACGGCGATGGAAGGCCACCGGTTGCTACTCCTCTTAGATGGTGGCAACACTACCAAGGTGGTCGGCAGCGGCGGCAAGAGAAGGGAGGTGGGCATCGGCTAGGAGGAGAAGAGAAAAGGAAAGCCTAACCCTTAGGTTTTCTAATTTGTTAAATCTTTCTTTCCATAGAGATCTATTTATAGATCTCTAACGGGTTTAATTCAAGAATCAAAAACTCATATCCATTGGCCCAAAACTCAAACCAACAGCCTTAAGTTTAGTTCAAGATCAAATCATGTTAGTTCAAAATCAAACAATCTTTTTATTAAAATCAAACCAATTTGGTTTATAATTAAATCAAAGAGGATCCACTTCATCTTCAATAGATGTGGCCCATTCGCACTTCCGTTCCAATAAAATATCTTCCAAATTTGTTCTTCTTCTGGTCCAACTAAACTCAATCTCTCTCGATCTGTAAATCCAATTCTCAAACTCATTTTATGTCTTTTGGATAATCTCATAGTGTATGTGACCTTATAGGTTTCCGATTTATGTTAATCATCCATAATTAATCATTAATTATGAATCGATCATGATTGACACCTAGTATTACATCATAACCCTCATGCAGTTGTTCATGCATTTGTTCCTTTCACTCATCTTATATCGGCTTAGTTCAGAACTTAGTCTATGTATCAGTCTCCACTAGACTGACTATGTCACACCTAATTCAAGTAATAGTTTCTTGTCCTGCATATTCAAATTGCTCAAACATCTATCCAAGAGGATCATCCTCTTGACATGTTTTTGTTTTGCCAAACACTTACAAGTAACAATCCTCACAAGTGGTCATAAGATATACGTCTCCTAATAAAAGGAGTAGTAAATCCTCTATGAGCTACTCATTGGGCTATACCTCCGACGCGACATTTGCTTAAAATGTCAAAGTATAAGTTTTCATAATCAAGATGACTTAAATATCTCAAGTTCAAGAAAACTTGCACTCGAACTGCAATAAGATCTTCATAGACATATATAGAATCACATGAAGTCTCATAGTAGGTCACATCCGATGAACTAGTTATCCTTATCCAGCATCCGTATATTAACTCTCAACATTCCAATATTTCTAGCTAGTTAGGATCAGCTGCTTGGTTAAACTAAGGAGTCTAACATATATTAGTCTTATAGAATCAATGATGTCCAGTTTCATCAATTCATTGACTAAGTAATATTTCAATACGTAGATAATTACACATGATACCTACTAATTATGATCCAATCATAATTTCTTTCATGTTATGCATTGTATTGTGAACCTCATTAATTATGTTTAAGATCTAATCAAATACATAGAGAATATACACTCAAATAATAATTTTATTTATCTAATAAATAGTACACTATCTAAAGTGATTGTCTTAGGACACCTCTAAAATATAAAAAAAATCAACTCCTTAACCCATTCAGGGCATGATGATACATGGGCCCTATAAAGGGAGAGGGGAGTGAGATTAGGATTGCTCAACGGATGTAGCACTCTAACCATAAAGTGATTAGGATAGTATTAGTGCTAGGAATGGGAGGTGTCTGTGGTGATCGGGACTCAGCTTGCTCAATTAAAAAGAACCCAGGTGCTCGTGTTAATAGTATCCCTAGAGCCAATTATGTGATCATTGATTAGGGACTTTTGTATTATATTCTATTATTAATAAAGACAAGATTTTTGTATTATATTCTATTATTAATATGACGGGAGTAATATCTTGAGGCCTCTTGATAGAGTAGGACCACGAAATGCATGACCATGCTCAAATGAGTCAATATGAGATATTGAGCTCATTTGCTTGAGTGAGTCTACTTAAGGATAAAAAAACACAAAGATTGATAAGAGGATGATACAGTTTATGCCTCATTGATCAATCTAGATATCGAGAATAGAAGGATATGGTCATACATTATCATAGTCACGAAGGTTATGTCGGATCTCGATATTCTTGTCACTTGGGTAGCAATGATGCATTGCTAGATGTCACTCATTGCTTATGTTTCTAAAATAAATTTTAGAGACATTGTCAACGTTACAAGAACCTATTGGGTCACACACAAATAACATTCTATTTTGGAGATGAGTTCATTTTAGTTTGACTAAAGGAACAATTAAGCTCATTGGATGGCCGAGACTTGAGTTAGATTCAAGTTGGTTGAATTTGAATTAGACTTAAATTAAACCAAGTTGATGAATGAAGTTTGATTCATTATGCATGATTAATGTGGATTAATCATGCATTGAAGAAGATGAAGTTAAATTCATCATGCATGATTAATAAGGATTAATCATGCATTGATGAGGGAATACCAAAAGCCTAAAAACCTTTGGTCATGGCTTGAGTATAAAAGAGTTTTTCTTTCAAAAATTCATATGGATGTTCATCTTCTTGCCCTCTCTTCTTCTTGGCCGAAACTTACACCAAAGGCTTGCTAGCACAACAAAAACTTTCTTCAAAAAGTGAGTGTTCATGTGGATACATATAGAGACACGGACACTTAAACGTGCAAGAGATCCGACAAACTTTGGACGAGTGGGATAAGCGAAGGGTATGCTCCAAAGGTATACCCTATTAGATAAGATTTTGTAGATCTAAACTTGTATGAGTTTGCTTTCGCATGTATCGCTAAAGGGATCCTTTTTTAGCTGTGATTTGTTGTTTATCACATAGGATTCCCTACAGTGGTATTAGAGCCACTTGCGAAAGATCATACAAAGTTTTTTTTTCTTTTATATGTGATATAGAACTAGGACATATTGTTGTTATGGGTTGCCTAATTGTATGAGTATTTTGTCTGTATGCAAAATTTTGTGTTGATCAAACTAAGAGGATATAACATCATCATGTTGACAAATGTGCAAACGTTTGTCTAATGAAAGTGTGTTATAGTACAATTGCATTTGACAAAAGTTTGTAACCTATGGTGTTCTGTTGATGAAGTTGCACCATTCTGTTGAGAACGAATTGTGAAAATTTTTCACGATCTGTTGTAAATAGATTGTGCGATTTTTATCACAAGGATGCATCAACGGAACAAGAGGGTCTCAGGTTCATTTTGATGAACTAAGGGTAGCGACTCATTCAAGGAGTTGTAAATAAAATGTTGCTCCAAGGGCGCTGCCCCTACCACCCCACCCCCCCCCCCCCCCCCTACGCGCCACAAGGGGCGTTGCCTCCTTGACCCCCGCCCACTAATCGGCTAGTGGGACCGCCGTGAGGTTTCTACTCATAAGTAATTTTTGCAAACATAATAATATTGATGTCTTAGATTTATTTGTTGTGTGTTGGTTGCCATGGTGCATGGTTATGACCCTTAACCCCGATGTGATTGTGGTTGTGTTGTGTGTGCATGTTGTAATTCATAATACGGCCTACGTGTCGTGCCTTTCTCTCTATTTTTCTAGTTGTAAAATAGATTTAGACTTGAATGTAACTCGAGTATTCATATTTTGTAATGTACAAAATGAGGAGTGGAAAGTCCATTGGAGGATGAAGTTACAAGAAGGATGCTGACGACACATGATAACCAAAGGAAGCACTTGGAGAAGATGTTATCCCTAGGTTGACCATTCGATCTTCTCATTGGCTTGAGAGGATCATAGAATATGGGTCATAACCATATCACGTTTAAGCTTATATGTTGATATATGCTATGTGTGTATGTGATGCATGTTATAATAATTTTATCTTAATTAAGTCAACTCGACATGCCTACCAAAGTTTGGTACTCACTACTATCTCGATCATTTGTTATTGGGTTTGCCAAAGTAAAGTGACACATTTTATCTTGGTAGAGTGCGAGAGAACAATTGTGATGTCCCACTATTGAATTTTGGGTGAGACTTAACTAAGTTACCTCAATTAGATTGAGGAGAACTTAGAGGCATATCCCAAAAGTTGGGAAGGTTGGGTAAGAGAATAATTATACTAAGTCTTGGGTGATTAGCCAAAGCTAATTCAAGATGATGTATAATGTGGATTTGACCCTTTGTTTCCAAGAGTTACATAAGATGTAATTGGTAAAATATTACCTACCTAATCTTACTAAGTCTTGGGTGATTAGCCAAAACTAACTCAAGATGAGGTATGATATGGATCTTATCCCACATGAATTTGTAGCTATTGGGTTAGAAGCTAGTAGTGTAGGCAAAATGCATTTGCATACATCCATGATTAGCCTCTACCAAAGCTCTATGATTCAGTGGGAGCATTATTTAATTAAAGGTCTAATTAAATGATTTAGAACTGCTGAACCGAATCTCAAGAAGACCAAGACTAGTAACTCTACCTTGAGGAAGTAAAGAAGAAAAGAAGTGAAACTTCTGCCTTAGGTATATATGTTATAGAAGTCAATCTATCTATTTCTTCTTCATCAGGTATTTGATACCGATTGTGCATCTCACATTTGTACCAATGTGCAAGGCATCAGAAGAACTAGAGCATTGACAAATGGTGAAGTGGACTTACGAGTGAGGCAATGGCGCAAAAGTTGCTGCTATAGTTGTAGGAACATATTCCCTATCTTTGCCTACAAAGCTTGTCTTAGAACTAGAGGAGTGTTATTATGTACCTGCATTAACAAAGAACATAATCTCTGTATCTTGTTTGGACAAGAAAGGTTTTTCATTTATCATAAAGGATAAATGTTGTTCTATAATGTTAAATGATATATTCTATTGTAGTGCACCACTTATAAATGGACTCTATGTTCTAGACTTAGATAATCCAATTTATAACATAAATACCAAAAGGTTCAAATCGAATGATTTGAACCAAACATATCTCTGGCATTATTACCTGGGTCACATAAATAAGAGTCGCATATCCCAGCTCCATAAGGATGGATTACTAGACTCATTTGATTTTGAATCATATGAGGCATGCGAATCTTGTCTTCTAGGCAAGATGACCAAGACTCCATTTAGTGGATATGGCAAAAGAGCGACGGACTTGTTAGGACTCATACATACTGATGTATGTGGCCCTTTCAATGTCGTTGCTAGAGGAGGCTATCAGTACTTCATCACTTTTATTGATGATGTCAGTAGATACGACTATGTGTATCTTATGAAACACAAGTCGAAATCCTTTGAAAAGTTCAAAGAATTCAAGAATGAAGTACAAAATCAACTTGGCAAAAGTATTAAGATGCTTCGATCAGATCGAGGTGGTGAATACCTTAGCCAAGAGTTTCGTGACCATCTAGCTGAGTGTGGGATCATATCCCAACTCACTCCACCTGAAACACCACAGTGGAATGGTGTATCCAAGCGGAGAAATCGTACTTTATTAGATATGGTACGATCGATGATGAGTCAGACTGATCTACCTACTTCCTTCTGGGGATTCGCTCTAGAGACGGCTGTCTTCACACTTAACCGCGTTCCATCTAAAGTCATCATAAAGACACCATATACGATATGGACTGGGAAGAGTCCCAAGATATCTTTTATGAAGATTTGGGGTTGTGAGGCTTACGTTCGACGTCAAGTCTCAGACAAGCTAGGCCCCAAATCAGACAAGTGCTACTTTGTAGGATATCCCAAGGAAACAAAGGGATACTACTTTTACAATCCCACACAAGGCAAAGTGTTTGTCGCAAGAAATGATATTTTTCTAGAAAGAGAGTTCATTTCTAGAAGAACTAGTGGGAGTAAAATCCATCTTGAAGAAGTTCAAGATGCAGATAGCACTGAGGTCTCGATGGAAATTGAACAGGCACCACAAAGTGTTGTGGATGATGAGATTGTTGCACAAGAAGATGTGGAGCAACAAACTGTTCAAGTAGACCAACCTCTTCGCAGGTCTGATAGGATACGTCGTCAGCCTGAGAGATATTCATTTCTCTTGTCTGACCATGATGACGTTATGCTTATTGAGTTGAACGAGCCTACATCCTATCAAGAAGCTGTGATGAGCCCAGATTCTGAGAAATGGCTAGAGGTCATGAGGTCCGAAATGGAATCCATGTACACTAATCAAGTATGGACTTTGGTTGATCCACCTGAAGGGGTCAAACCCATTGGGTGTAAGTGGGTCTTTAAGAGAAAGACTGACATGGATGGTCTTATGCATACCTATAAAGGGTGATTGGTAGCTAAAGGTTTCAAGCAGATTCATGGTATTGACTATGATGAAACTTTTTCACCAGTTGCGATGCTTAAGTCTATTCAGATCATGCTTGCTATTGCAGCTTATCATGATTATGAGATCTGGCAGATGGATGTCAAAACTGCGTTTCTGAATGGAAACCTACTCGAGGATGTGTACATGACACAACCTGAGGGTTTTGTAGATCCAAAGCATGCTGGAAAGGTATGCAAGCTGCAAAGGTCCATCTATGGGCTGAAGCAAGCTTCTCGAAGTTGGAATCTTTGATTCGATGATGCAATCAAAATGTTTGATTTCATCAAGAATGAAGATGAACCCTGTGTCTACAAGAGGGTTAGTGGGAGCACAGTTATCTTTCTAATCTTGTATGTGGATGACATACTCCTCATTGGAAATGATATCCCTTCACTACAGTCTGTGAAGACGTGGCTAGGAAATTGTTTCTCAATGAAAGACTTAGGTGAAGCAGCCTATATTCTAGGCATCAAGATCTATAGAGATAGATCTAAGAGATTGCTTGGCCTAAGTCAGAGTACATACATCGACAAGGTGCTTAATCGTTTTGCTATGCAGAATTCCAAAAAGGGATTCCTGCTAATGTCACATGGTGTGAGTCTTTCGAAGACTCAATGTCCCTCTTCTAAGGAGGAAAGAGACCACATGGATCAGATCCCTTATGCATCTGCTATAGGGTCTATCATGTACGTCATGCTTTGTACTCGCCCCGATGTCTCGTATGCTTTGAGCATGACGAGCAGATACCAGTCAGATCCAGGTGAAAGTCACTGGACAGTGGTCAAGAATATTCTTAAGTACTTACGAAGGATGAAAGAATATTTCTTGATATTTGGAGGCGATGAGGAGCTAGCTGTAAAGGGTTACAGTGATGCAAGCTTCCAAACCGACAGGGATGATTTCAGATCACAGTCAGGGTATGTATTTTGCCTGAATGGTGGCGCTGTGAGCTGGAAGAGTTTGAAGCAGGACACAGTCGCAGATTCTACAACAGAAGCCGAGTATATTGCTGCGTCTGATGCAGCAAAGGAGGTTGTTTGGATCCGGAAGTTCATCACTGAACTTGGGGTGGTTCCTAGCATAGCGGACCCTATAGACCTCTATTGTGACAACAATGGGGCTATTGCACAGGCTAAGGAACCTCGCTCTCATCAGCAGACCAAACACATACTACGGCGCTTCCATCTCATTCGAGAGATCATCGATAGAGGAGATGTGAGGATATGCAGAGTACCGACGGATGCTAACATCGCAGATCCTTTGACCAAGGCTTTGGCACAGAGAAAGCATGATGGTCACACTAGGTCACTGGGTATTAGATATTACAGTGATTGACACTAGTGCTAGTGGAAGATTGTTAGTAGTAGCCCTAGAGCCAATTATGTGATGATTGACTAGGAACTTTTGTATCATATTCTATTATTAATAAAGGTAAGGTTTTTTTGGTTATTATACTTACTTTATATTTGTGTCAAATAACTAAGTATAATAATGTCCTTGGGTAGCTAGTTCTAATCTACATCATATCGATTGTTTGAGTCGATAGTGAGATGATGTAGAGAACACTACTCTTAATCATTCCTAGTCAAGCATTAATATTCAGGGATGATATTAATGCATTGAGACTAGCATGTAGGTCAACTGGATGACTTGATCTCACAAGTCATGGATATGGGATATCGAGTTGACACATGGGTATACATTAGAGAATGTATACTGAATTGACCAACCATGAGAAAGTTTCATGGATCGTTATATGAGTATCATAAACTTTCTCATGTGACTATTGGTATGAATAGTCCTTAGACCTGAAGTCACTACGATTCCCTACATAAGGAGTTATGTACTTTGGTGTCATCAAACGTCACCCGTAACAGGGTGGACTATAAAGGCGATCACTGGGTATGTAACAAATTATGCGGAGGGATGTGAGTGATGTAGATGGGATCTATCCCTCCCAATATAACGGGAGTGATATCTTGCGGCCTCTTGATAGAGTAGGACCACGAAATGCATGGTCATGCTCAAATGAGTCAATATGAGATATTGAGCTCATTTGCTTGAGTGAGTCTACTTGGGGATCAAAAAACACAAAGATTGATAAGAGGATGACACAGTCTATGCCTCATTGATCAATCTAGATATCAAGGATAGAAGGACATGATCATACATTATCATAGTCATGAAGGTTATGTCAAATCTCGATATTCTTGTCACTTGGGTAGCAATGATGCATTGATAAATGTCACTCATTGCTTATGTTTCTAAAATGAATTTTAGAGACATTGCCAACGTTACGAGAACTTATTGGGTCACACACAAATAACATTCTATTTTGAGTATGGGTTCATTTTAGTTTGACTAAAGGAACAATTAAGTTCATTGGATGACCGAAACTTAAGTTAGACTCAAGTTGGTTGAATTTGAGTTAGACTCAAATTAAACAAGTTGATGAATGAAGTTTGATTCATCATGCATGATTAATGTGGATTAATCATGCATTAAAGAAGATAAAGTTAAATTCATCATGTATGATTAATAAGGATTAATCATGCATTGATGAGGCAATACTAAAAATCTAAAAACCTTTGGTTATGACTTGAGTATAAAAGAGTTTTTCTTCCAAAAATTCATATGGATGTTTATCTTCTTGCCCTCTCTTCTTCTTGGTTGAAACTTGCACCAAAGGGTTGCTAGCACAATCAAAATTTTCTTCAAAAAGTGAGTGTTCATGTGGATACACATAGAGACACGAGCACTTGAACATGCAAGAGATCCGACAAACTTTGGACGAGCGGGATAAGCGAATGGTACGCTCCAAAGGTATACCCTATTAGATAAGATTTTGTAGATCTAAACTTGTATGAGTTTGCTTTCGCATGGATTGCTAAAGGGATCCTTTTTCTGCTGTGATTTATTATTTATCACATAGGATTCCCTACAGCTTGAGCAATCAAGGGTACCTAAGCAAGATTACTCAACTGGAAGTCATCGTACTTGAAATGTTGATATCTAGTCCATCTTTTGTCGCATCCTGGCGTTGAGTGCACCTATGTTCACTACATGGACAGGAGTAGTACCTGTCCAGGGATATCGAGAGCCCCCCCTTTGAGTTGAGCAAGGAATGAAGTTGAACGAGGGTCACCTCAAAAAGTTCAAACATTGAAAGGGCTCTTTGAAAGGGGCTTCCTTTTTTTGGCTCGATGGGTTCTCCAAAAGGGCATCCATAACCTCCCTGTTTGATGGAGCAAGAGGGGTTCACTTGTAACTCCTCGAGTGTTATTCCCCGGTTGGGGCAAGGAAAACCCACCACATGTTCTTGGTCCTTGCTCTTGCCAAGTTTAAATTTTAACAGGTATATGTCACCTCCACTTCCCAAGTTGATGTCATGCTTTTTAGTTAATCGTAGGAGCGGCAATGGTCTGCCTTCATCCACTAAAACATCACAATAATTGTGTTTCTCCAAGGCACATCTCCGCCATAGGATTATGTGCTAATCTCAAGATTGATCTCCTCATTTTTGTTCACCATTGCCTAGGGAGTGGGCCTCCTTGTGGACCAAGAACCACATGGTTGTCTGATCTCTTTTAGGAGGTTTAGCGCCATTGGATTAGAGTCATCAAAGAGATGGGTATAAAAGCTAGGGCTTCTCCATTTCTCCTTACAATTCTTGCCTTCTCCTTGTGCTTCCTTCTTCTTTGATAAACTAATGCGTGTGATTTATGTATATATTTTTGATATTATTTTATATGCATTTGTTCCATTATATTAGCATATTATGCATACTTTCATCTCTTTTGCATTGATTTTATCCTTGTAATTCAGAGAGCTGCTCTTTATACATTTTTATTAATAGGATGTGAATTCAGACTAAAATGAAGTCAAGAAGCCTTGGAATGTACATTTCTAACATGGTGCATGGCCATGGTTTGGCCATGTCCTCCAACACGGTCGTGCACCATTTGAGGAGTTAAATGAGAAATGAAACAACATTTGGACTTCTAGAGTAAAATACGGGTAGACCAAGCTTTCTAGCACTGCCAAGCCCCTTACTATTGATTTACCAATACTTCCAAGGATGAACACAGCTAGGTTGTGCCCATAAGCACGTCGTGTTTAGCCTATGACTACAACACCTAAAGCCCACATGCCACACCTTGGTCGTGCTTTCCAACATGACCATGGTACAATGGTGGTGCCCCATCATATTTGGAAGGCTTAGATGAATTTGAAAAATTTTGGAGGCTTTAAAAGAACCCAAGGGGCTCATGTTTGGGGGAGGAGGGGTTTCCTTATGTTAGAGAACCCTAGGAGAGAGTTGTTTCTAAGGAGCCATTGAAATTCTATCCATCAAAAGCTTGGAGATCAATTCGAAGACATCGACACACATGATGACTAAACTTTCTCCCTCTTCCATTTTAGATTTGAGTTGTATAATATCTTCTATTATATCTCTTGGTTGTAACTCCATTTCTATGGAGTAGTTCTCCTAATTCTAGGATGAGGAAACAACCTCATATAGCCCGATGCATTATTAACATTCATTTTCCATCTCCTTTTATCATATAATGTGTCGATTTATAATTTGACTTTATTGTGCATATATGATTGCGACACTAGCATATGTTTTCATATACCACGGGATGTGGAGAAGGTCTGAGAGATGAACCTAATTCTCTGACCCATAAAATTCAAGACTTGATGAGTTATTCATGAAAATTGTTCAAAAGTTCACGATCACACCATTGGTTATCACAAAGCTTAATGAGTCAACTCTGATTGACATCACGAAGTAGGGGATAGCTCCTAGAGGTTCATAGACATCGTGACAAGAATCTCCCTGGGAAAGTGGTTGCTCTAGTAAGGTTACTCTGAAAGTAGGCATTACATTTGGGTTGATACCCTGATATACTTCGAAAGGTGATATTGGATACCTTGGGATAAACCACCTTCATGCATATCAATACTGAGGTAAAAGAGTAAATTATATTTAGGGTGTCAATGATTATTATAGCAAAATCAAAGTCCTAGAATTACTTTCCAAAATCAAGTTCTCCCCAAATTCTTCTTATTTTCTTAATTTGTTTTCTTAAACTCACGATTTTCTCGAATTTGATTGATTTAGATAGCTTGCTTCACAATTCCAATTAGTACTCAATTTAACAAACCCAATGGATGATATTTATTACTTGATGACAACAGTGCACTTACAATTTGCACACATCAAGTTTTTGACATCGTTGTCGAGGACTATTGCAAATCAATATTACTTTGATTGTGATTTGGTGAATATAGATTTTTCTTTATTGTTGATTTTCCTTTTTATTTGATTTTCTTTTCTTTCACTATTGTTTTTTAGTTCTTTACAGGATACAATAAGTGCCAACAATGAAAATAGGCTCTTAGGAGATTTTTCTTCACCTATTGCTAGAAGCCTAAGGTCTAGCATCATAATACCTTCAATTGATGGTGAAAACTTTGAGCTAAATCCTATATTACTTTCCATGCTTCAACAAAATCAATTCGGAGACAAACCTTCAGATGACCCATATCTACACCTACATGGATTTATAGAGTATTGTGATACATTGAAGTATGAAGGTGTTTCTACAGATAATATTAGTCTGTGGGGATTCTCTTTCTCTTTGAAGGATAAAGCTAGGGCTTGGTTGCATTCTCTTCCATTGGGAAGCATCACAACATAGGAAAAGTTAAAGCAACATTTTTTGAATAAGTACTTTCCACCTAGCAAGATAATGTATCTAAAAAATCAGATCACAAACTTTGCACAAACGGATGAAGAATCGTTGTTTGAAGCATGGGACAAGTTTAAAGAGTTGTTGCAACCCATCGTGGATTGGAAAAATGGTTGATCATGCACATGTTCTATATTGACATATCATATTCGACGAAGGCTTCATTGGATTCAGCTGTAGGGGGCTTCTTGATGAATAAGAGGTTGGATGAAACATACGACATTATTGACAATGTAGCATTGAATCTTCACCAATGGTCAAACAGAAATAGAAGTATACCTGCACAAAGGACGCTAAAAGAGCTTGATGTTTAGTCAATATATTTAGTGGGGAAATTATTGGTATAATCAATCCTCAAGTTTTGATGACCTTGGTCAAGGTTGATCAAGGGTTGATCCAAGCAAGTAAAAGGTGGACCAGATGCTTGAAAGTAAGTGGGTAAAAGTCCAAATAGATCAAGGGTGATTGAATGTTTGATACCTACATAAGAAGTTTTGATATGTCATGGTTGATCTAGGCAGAGTAAGAAATTCTGGTTGACCTAGGCAAAAGTGAGAAGTCCTGACAGATCAAAGTTGACTTAGACAAAGGTAAGAAGACCTGATAGGTCAACGGTGACCTAAACAAGTGAAAAGTCCTAACAGATCAAGGGTGACCTAGGTAAGGAAAAAAGTCCAAGCAAGTCAAGGAGACTGGATGCTTGGCAAAGAAAAAATCCTAAAGAGATAAACCCTAGGCAGTGAGAAGTCTCAGAGGAATAAACTTCAAACAATTAATAAGTTTTGGATGAGTGAACTTCAAGCAAGTGAGAAATTTTAGTAGGTCATGTAGACCATATACTAGGCTTAGCATAAACTAATGTCATTTATGCTTAACTTTATATTGCAGAAAGCTGGAGTTGACGGAGCAGACTCAAAGGATTTGAGCCACCGAAAGTGGTCTGGTCAACCTAAAGTTCTAGGAGACCGAAACTGGTCCAAGTGCCCGAAAGGTTCAAGTGAAATCAGATCGAAGATCTTAGCGAAGTGGTCAATAGATCAGTGTTGACTAAGCTCCAAGCGACGAAGGTGGTTCAAGCAACCAAAAGTCGCCAAGTCAGCAAGATCTAAAGTTCATGAGGATCAAATTGGTAGCTAAGTCAAAAAAGGTTCAAGTGCCCAGAAGGTTTCTACACGATTGATAGGTGCCACGTCAGTAACTTGACAAAGTACTATAAAAAGAGAGCTCAAGGTTTAAAACATCAAATCATCTCAAGCTCTCATACATTCTATGCTCTCAAAGTTGATATTGCTCGTGCAATTCAAAAGCTTCTAGGATGAGTGCTCTGTATTTAGTATCTCTAGAGGCGATCAAGGATCATAACTTATTTGTTTATGTTTGTTTCTATTCATTGATTTATTATTTGTTTGTGTTTGTGTTTGTGTTTGTGTTTGTGTGATTGATAAATTGTAAGATCTTATGTTTGAGGCATAGACATGGAGTATGGATCTGGGGCTTGTTAAACCACGTTAAAACTAGCGGGTGTGTTCTTATTTGTTTATATTTGTTATATTTATTTATTCTGTTGCATACTAATTCTGTAGACAAGAATGACACTAAAAGAAAGTGAGCATTATCCACTCCTCTCTAGCACATTGGGTCCTAACTATAGGATCGAATTGGACACTAGAGGGGGTGAATAGCGTTACGAAGTTTACGAGCTAATATTTAAAATTAAACTTCAAATTAAAACACACGGAATAATAGCAAGAACTACTAACTTAGCAAGATTGATGAGCATGCAATTTTCAACACTTAGCAAGATTGATGAGCATGCAATTTTAGACACTTGACAAGATTGAGCAACTCAAGCATGTAAGAATAATCAAGACATTGAAAAATGTACGACTAGTAAAATGTAAAACAAGACAAGCAATTCAGCAAGGATCAACACATGCAAGTTAAAAAAAATTGATTCTTATTTTTGAATCTCCTTTCCAAAAAGTTTCTGCAGGTGGAGAAATTCTAAAAATGAATCTAAAAGGTTTATGTAAAATAACATAAAGTACGACAACAAATATAAGATAAAAATTACACGTAAAGGTTGTCGATCGAAACTGAAGTGCGGGAGTTGCAACATGTCATTGCAGCAAAACACGAAGAGCACTTGATCATGTAGAGAGTAGTCGAGGAAGAAAGCAAATTGTTATTGGAAAACCTCTGCCTTGAGCTCCTTTTATAGAATTTCTAATGATGCTAATGTGGCAAATCTCCGATCGATTGGAATCTCTTTGGTCGCCTAGAAGAAACTGACATGGTTACAAAATATATCTGATAGATAACATCGTCCATGGTCTCCGATCGGCTGGACTCTTTTTAGTCGCTTGAAGCTAGGTCAAATCTAATCTTGATTAGCTCATCCGGATCGTTAGATCTCATCACCATCGATCTCTTGGAAGCCATCTCCGATCACCTAGATGTTGGTGCAATCGTGCCCCAAGTGAATTGGATTTTAATGTTTGGCTAAAATGAGTTTAAGTTAGGCAATGTTGGTAATCTAACATGTGTGAATTGAGTTCACAGGAAAGTCCAAGTTGAAAGACTTGGCAAATGGTGAAGTCCCGGAGGCGCGGCCTCTTGGCAAAGGTGAAGTCCCGGAGGCGAGACCTCTTGGTAAAGGATGAAGTCCCGGAGGCGCGACCTCTTGACAAAAGAAGACTTAGCACGACAAAGCTGAGGGAAATGTCTCAAGCTAGTGCAAGGAAGGGCACGAGGCTTGTGGAAGGCGTTTGAAGGCTTGCGTCAAGGCTAAGAGTTGAAGAAGAAGCTGAAAGGGGAGTTTCAGCTTGGTCAGTTGACTGGAATTGTGATTCAGTCGACTGATCAGAAGTATCAGTCGACTAGACTGTAGTTTCAGTCGATTGGATATTGATCAGAGGCACATCGAAGCGGACAGAAAGATCAGTCGAGTGAACAGTCGACTGGCACCAGTCGACTGGTGTTAGAGCAGTCGACTCATAGACTACCGTTGGGTGACAACTGGCAAATTAAATGCGTATTAAAGAGCCGTTGAAGCCCATCAATCGACTGTCCCTTGGAGCAGTCGACTGATGCACAGAATTCTATAAAAATGCAGTTTGACGATTGGAGAAGTAGCGATTCATTCTTCTATATTCTTGCACGAACTCCAATCATTGTAAACCTATTTCTCTTCCTCTAAACTTCACTACCAATCTTGTACAAGAAAGAGATCGATTTGTAAAGGTTTTTCCGCCTTCAAAGTGCTCTTTGAAAAGGAGAAGTTTCATAGTGGAAAGGTGCTCGCTGTGTGTGGATCCTTGGATTAGTCACCTCGTAGAGGTGGATACCAAGTAAATCGAACAGGTTAGCGATTGTTCTTTCTTTTGTGTATTGTATTTTGCTTCCGCTAACTATCTTGCAGAGAAAGATCGAGAAATTGTTATTCACCCCCCCTCTAGCAAACGCCTCGGTCACAACACTAGAAGCCATCTCTAGTCGCTTGAAAGCTACAGTCGCCCCCCCCCCCTGACAACCCTAGAATTGATATGTCACGATTAGGGTTTCAAATTGATTTAATTATCGAAAAACTCACAACGAATACACAATAAATGAAATATAGGGGCCTCGAGTCGTATTTTTTCGAGGACTAATAGAAAATTATTTAATCGAGCTTGAATGTCATTCTTTTTGAGGTTTTCTTTGTAAATGAAATAGGTTTTGGATTTTTTGATATTTTCAAATGAAATACAATTCAAAAGCAGTGAATAAATGAAGAATCACTAACCTAAAGATGAAACTATTGAACCAAGGTATCAAACAAGCCTAAGGATGCAATTCAAGTCAATTTCAAGGAGTAAAATCGTTTGTAGGGATTTAGAAATCGAAACCAATGATTAGGAAACCCTAATGCAAAGCTCAAAAACTCAACAAGGTCATGAAGTAATATAAAACAAATCAAAACATTAAATGCAATATAAGAACAATAGAAATGTAGGCACTTAGCAATTGCAAAAGAAATTCAGAAATTCAAGAAAGCTAATCTCACCTTTAAAACAAATCAACTAATCGAATGCAATTGGCTATCACAAACACCAAATGAGGAATTAGCTAAAACATGCAAAACTCTGATACGGAACAGTACAAGTTCTAAAACCAAACAAATTCAGACTTTTCAAAAGGTCTGCATCCAACTAAAATCCTAACAATTGAGCTAAGACAATACTAACAAGCTGATGTATATGACCACGCAAATCAAGTTCAAAAGTGTTGACACAGATCTAATTGAAACTAATTCAGTAATGAATTTTCAGAAATAGAAACTATCAGAAATGAAATCAGAAACTCAGATTCTCCCTTCCATCTCAATGTCCTCCTTGCCGTCACACAAGGCCTGATCAAGGATCAGAAATCTCAATTAGCTTCTCACGAACCAAGCTCGGCTTGCTCCGAATCAACTCTGAGCAACGCAGCTCAGAAACCCTCCTCTTCGCTGCGCCGAACAGAGCCAAGAACAGAACCAATCAGGTTCTAAAAATTTAGCTGAAAATCTTCAAAATTGCTTGCAATTTGATGCTCCCAAATCCTCAAGAACCCTTGGAGAACCCCTCCTCACGATCTTGATTGCTCCGATTGGGTGTATCCGAAGAACCAGCTGAAATCCAAGCGACGTAATCGAGCATTGGCGAGACCCTCACCAGCCGATTCCGATCTCGATTGACGCCGAACACAGCTTGTAATCACCCTCTGGAATCTGAAGATCAATGTGGAATGAAGAAATCCAAAGCAAAAGCGAAAAAAAGTAGAAAAACTGAAGAATAGCAGGAAGAAGACGGCGCTACAGTGTGCTACAGTAACCACGATTTTGGTTGCTATAGCATTCTCGTTAAAACTAGGGTACTGTAGCACAGGGTTCGGTTGACTTGAGTTTGATCCGGGTTAGCCTGTTTCGACCAAATTCACTCAATTTAGCTCTAAATTGGCTCCAATCCGCATGGGTTCCATCCTAATCACACTTGAGTCTTGATTCATGAAGTTGGATCGATCAATTGGGTCAATCTTGGCTCAATTCGATCATGAATTGAGCTCGATCTTGGTCCAATTTGAGCCCTACAATAAATCAAATTCAATTAATATAAAATTAGTCATTAAATCACAGAAATTATCATCAACCATCCAATTATGCAACATATCACAAATATAATCAAATTAAATCATTAAGCAATTTATTTTCATGCAAGAACCCAAAATTGAATCTATAAAGTACATAAAAAATATTAACTTATCAAATTCCCCCACACTTACCCTTGTGCATCATCAACAAAAGAAAACTAAGAAACTCAACTACCATCGTACCCCCCCTAGATCATTCTCAATCACAATTAAAAATAATTAAAAGAAAATTATCTAAAGTTATAGAGTCTCAAAAACTTAAGCCCATGAACTAGACCCTTATACTTAGTTAACCATATAGCAAGTTTCATCCTTCATGATTAATTAAGATAAATGCATCACACTAAATCTCACAAGGTTATTTTCAGTAAATAAATTCAGTGGCTCTCACCCTAAATTCTAATTCATGATCAACGTGAAGTAGAGCTTGTTGGCGGTTTATGTAACCGCCCACGACGCACTCCACGAGTGCACGATCTGCACTCGGTGGAGAACGCAGCCTCTCCCTATTAAAGGGAGAGGAAAGCCCTACGAGGGGGGTTCGGTTCCGTGATCAGTGAGAACCTGTGCTTGTGAGCGTCCAAGCGAAGAGGAGAAGAGGTTGCCGGAGAAGAACGCCAAATCAGAGGATTTGGTTTGTGGCTGTTGTGGAGTTTTCCGTCCTGTGATTGCTCCTTCGACGGTGAGTAGTTCCAGCCGAATTCCGGTTCACGCTACAACAGGTAATTTCTAATAATGGTATCAGAGCAAAATGTTAGAGTATTTACCTGTTGGGAAAATCGCAAGAACAGCGATTTCTGCCTGCTTCTGTTCGACCGTCGCAAGCGGCAGCGCACAGGCGCTGCCCGCGGCTTTTTTTTTTCTCTCTGTTTCACACTTCCCGTCTGCGTGACACCGTGACGTCGGCCCGGTCGACGACCGTCAGCGGCAAACGAAGGGCTGGCGCCGGCAAGAGGCGATTCGGGGAGGCTAGTGTCGCTGGGGTCGGTGCCGGCGGGGCTGGCGCCGGCAAGAGGCAACGCCGGCGGTAGTTTGCTTCGTGCAAAGAAAAAAAGAAGAATGACGGAAGAAGTTAGGGCATGTGTTATTTTTTTTAAAAGAAAATGAATTTGGCGTATGTGCGTATGTATACCTGTATTTATGCTTTATTTGCACATCTTTCTGAGCTTATTGCTTTATTCTTATGTATGTTGCATCCCTTATTCATGCATTTAGGCATATATTCTACATTTCCTAGTTCGGAGATCTGCTCGTGCTTTTACATGTTTCAGGGTGGAAAATGGAGCGAAAACGGCAAAACGGAGTATTATTGAAGATCAAGGCAAGACAGGGCCGTGCCTCATAGGCACGGCCATGTCTATTCAACTTCTGGCCGTGTTTCAATGGGCACGGGCGTGTGCCAAAATCCCCTCAGCAGCAGCCAGAGGCCGTGCCTCAAAAGCACACCCGTGCTTCAAAACAGAATCAAGCCAGTTCATGGCCGTGCCTCCAGAAGCACGGCCGTGTCTTCACCTTGGAGCCAGCCTCTGCTGAAGGCCGTGCCTCACAGGCACGGCCGTGTGCAAGAACAGAAGAGCCCAAGCAGCAGGCCGTGCCTCAGAAGCACGGCCGTGTCCAGCAACTCAAGAAGAGCCAGTGCGTGGCCGTGCCTCCCAGGCACGGCCGTGCCATCAAACAGAAGAAGGACAAGTCTGGGCCGTGCCTAAGAGGCACGGTCGTGCCCCAGACCCGAGACTTCACAGCTTCAGGCCGTGCCCCCAAGGCACGGCCGTGCCTTCCCTTGTGCCCGAAGCCAACACAAGGCCGTGCCTCCCAGGCACGGCCGTGTGCACGGGGGCGTGCTGCTTCCGAACCCTGCACTATAAATAGGTCTCTTTGGAGACCTAGCAAGGGGGGAGACTTTGGAGAGCCACCGGAGTTGTTCTAGAGCCGCCGACGCCTATTTCGGAGAGAGATTCGACGATCCATCACCGATCCGACTGCTCCAGACCATTTCCATCTCATCTACGCAGAGATTTCACTCCGAGGAAGAAGATAAGTCTAGTTTCCTGCATTTCTTTGTTTACCTTTGGGAACAAGATGTATTCTCTCTTTCCTTTGGATTGTATTCTCCACACTATGGAGTAGATTTCCCTAGATTCTAGGATGTAGGATAAATCAGATGTAATGGATGATTGTATTTGGATTTGATTAATCTACCGTTTTCTATGAAATACTGTGCATTGCTTTGTGGATTTATGCTTGTACTTGATGATAAATTGTGTGTGTGTGAATCCATGAGGGTAGGGATTTACTATGAATTGGGGAATCATTAGGCCGTATACCGGGGCGCTCTGTAAAAGGGGCAGACCTTGAACCGGGCGAGATTCCGAGGGGTTTCCTAATACATAGTTGAATTCCTATGAGGGATAGTTAGCGGTCATTCGTTATTGGGGAGAGATCTGTAAAAGGATATCCAGTGACAGTGGATAGGGTTCTTTTAGTATTTCCGGGGCGCCTGAGTGACACGGGCAGACCTTGAACCGGGCTTCTAGAACCGTTTCAAACCAATAACGAGTGACGTAAGAACACCAATGATTTAATTCGAGGATACCTGACGAGGTTGAATTGGATAATTTGGTTGACATTCCTACAATTGAACAGTTATTGAGGAAAGGTAGAGGATAATTTGGTTGACTTACCTGTGCTTGTGAGCGTCCAAGCGAAGAGGAGAAGAGGTTGCCGGAGAAGAACGCCAAATCACCATTTGGTGTCAGTTTTCCGTCCTGTGATTGCTCCTTGAGTAGTTCCAGCCGAATTCCGGTTCACGCTACAACAGGTAATTTCTAATAGAGCTCACTCAAGCAACTCAAGTTCATGCACTACCATAAGCTTGCTTGTTCTCTACTCTCCACCACCATTCTTGATTGGAATCCACACCTATAAGGCTTATCAAAAATGTAATGAAGCAATAACTGAGACAAAGGAATTAGAAAATGTAGAAAGAAAAATTCAAGAGAAAAGAGTTTTCAAGGATAGAGTAAATGAAGTGGTAGACATGGGTATAAGTAAATGTTATCAATGAACCTTAATCCTTCCTAATTTCTTTCTCTTGTATTCCATTTGTTTTAGTGTGCTTTCAATCCATGATGAGTTAAACTCATGAGGTTCCTCTCCTTGATATATTCCCTTCACTTTTTCTCTTTTCTTCAACATATCACCACAAACGTGCCATTTTGTGTTTTCCTTTTGAATCAAGCCCAATTCTTTCACATCCAGATTTTACAAGAGCTAAAAAATAGCAACCAATCATCAGAAACCAAAATTCACTTCCCATCATTCCGAAAATACAATGTATCATTGGCACATTTTAATTTCAAAACTATTTTTTTCCAAAATGAAACTCTAGTTTTTCTCTCTTGTTTCTTGCTATTTTTCCTCCATTCTTTTTCCATCTTGAAGCTTGATTACTAATGCTAATAACCCTGCAATTTGCTATGAAATTTGAGTGTAATTTAGTCCCTCAAAAATTGCAAATCCGACTGGAAAAAATCAAACTACAAAACTATTTTTTCCTCTTTTTTTCTATTTTGGTTTTGATTTTTTTCTGATCTGCCATCAACACTTTGGAAAACTTGACATCTGAATTTGTTGTTTATAAAGTAACTGAAATGAAGTAGGTTTTCATGGATTCATCTGTTAATCAGATTTTTGGCACCATCTTGAACAACTTGGCACAAACTATTTTTTTCTGATTTTTTCTATTTTCTTTCCATATCTGATATGATGCATTTTAAATCTGAAGTATATCCATAGTTTCTTATATTCCAATCCTACTTCTTCAATTGATTTGCAACCGAATTTTTGGAAACAATCCAAACCAACTCATGAAGATCACACTTTTTTTCTTTCTTTCAATGTTTTTCTTTTTCTCTTTTTTTTCCTGATTTGTTTGATTTCCAGCCGACCACTTAGCTGTTGCATTCTTTTTCTTTCTCAACTCAATGCATTTCTAACAATTTAGCTCAATTAATTTCCTTTGAAACTGATCCATAAGAAGCTTCAAAAATCAAAATTGGAACATTACTCCTTTATTTTGGCACACTATGGTATACTTGATTTTCAAGTAGTTCATGAGCTCCATTCTTCCACTTTTGAATCCACCATTTTCTATCTTCATTTCTTCTATTATTTTTGAATCATTTATGGCTTCTTTTTGTGCCAATTCCAGCCATGCATCACTTCATCCCTTTAATTTCATCCACCTTTAACTTCTTGCAAGTAAAAACCTTCAATCTAACTCCTCAACTCCACTAATTTGTAAAACATACTCATTTCATTCTGATATCATATCATTCCATCTCAATTCAGCGTTTCAAGACAAAGAAAGCAATGAGAAGTAAAAACAACTCATTTTCACACCTTGCTTGGCACATTTTGGGCATTTGCAATCTCATTCTTTTTGAAAAATTCACATCATGTATCCTCACAAAAATCATCGTAGCATCACATAATAATGAAGATCTGAATTATTTCAAATAAAACTCTCATTGGCACATTGCTACAACCCAAAATTAATACAAACAATCCAAATTTGGCACACTTCTCATTCTTTTCTTAAAATTTTTTTTTCAAAATTTCACACCTCCTCCCCCACACTTAATTCTTTGACCGTCTCAGGCAAAGGCACATTAATAACAATCAAAAATACCCATGTCCAAGAGAGAATAAAAATTGAGCCAAAAATGGGGATTAACAAGGGTTAAAGAAAAATGGTGAAACATGAATGAAACATGGGATTTTATAGGGTCATAGAAAAAATTTTAAACCTATATAAATGTGAACCCATCATAGAAAATATAGCCTTAAAAGAATACAAGCAAGTTCTAGAGTAGCAATTACCTAAGTGAATCACACAAAATGGGTTAAACCTCACTAGGTAGAAAAATTACATCATCTCAAGTTTATCATTCTAGATTCCATCACTAAGGGTAACTCAAGTGTTCAAAAATTTTCATCCATGGAATTAAATTTTTGGAATAATCAAACAAATTTAACTCACTTTTAAAGGCTTCCAATATGATGTAACGAAGTCCTAAGGGAGATACACTTATTCCTTACCCTAAACCATGCATACAATGGTATTCACAATGAATTATCTAACCAAAAATTCTCATGAAAATGACATTTTATTACAGATTTAAAATTGAAAATAAAAAATGAAAATTAAACATGGTATTAACAATGAAAAGAAAGTGTAAGGTAGCAAAAACTCCCCTTTAAGTTGGGTAGATAGCATCCATGACGTCCACACCATCCACCTCTAGCTCTTTAGTTTCTTCAAGATATTTCTTGAGCCGGTGGACATAATCCTTTAATCAATTTACGCCTTATTTTGTACAAAATAATCTTGTATATCCATGTATTTTTTATTCTTGTAGGCACCAACTTATCCTTCTTCATGATACCAAAAATCAGTAGTTTGAGCCTCCTTTGTGATTTTCTCATTGAATTCATATTTTCTTCCAAATAAATTCTATACACACAAATGGCAGGATCAATCCAATGTATATCATCTAATGTCCATTCAATAGCTCTTCTTTGCTGCCTCAGATCTTGCAATGATTTTTCCTCCTTCTCTGACTCTAAATTTTGGATAATAAAAATTGGTAGACTATGATTTTCTTCCAAATGAGCATCCTTCAATTCATTTGGTAAATGTTTCAATTCCAACTGTGACTGCTCAGTAGATATGGGTGATCCTTGGGGCTCAATGCAATCCCCTACACTCACATACCTGTCCTCTGAATCCTCTAATACATCAATCAATAATAGTGGTCCCTGGGGCTCAATATCATCTCTTACACTCATGTGGTCGTCTCTAATTGAAAATAAATCAGGACTAGGCTCCATATCAACTTCCTCAATAGTCAATGCATCCTCTACATCATCCATGCTGAAATCAACCTGTGACACTGTATCTCTTGAATTTTGTTCACCATTAACTGTTGTAAAGTCCATTTCAAGGTTGATTTTGGTGGGAAAATGAGTTGCTGAAATTTCTTCATGAGAATTTGATTTTTGAATGCTTGGACTTGAAGTAGACTCCACACTCTCTAAAATTATTTCACTAAAATTTTTTTCAGTATTTGAAATTGTTTGAGAAAGTAATTGACTAGATCCTTGAACTTACATTTGATTTATGCTACTTGCAAGTTGATCAAGTTGTCTTTAAATGCTTTGTAAAGTGGATTCATTTCTTTGACTTTGTTGTTGTAGTAAGATTTGTTGTTGTTGTAAAATTTATTGCATTATCTCCTCAAGCTCTTATTGTTGTTAAATAAACCACTAAAACTCTCAGTCTTTTTGGTTTGAATTTGAATTTTGTTGATTTTGAAAATAGATGGACTGCTGAAAACTTTGTTGAAACTGCCCACTTTGATATGACTATTGTTGGAACTGATCTGGGAGTTGAAATGGTTGGTTTTGATGCTGAAAATTTTCTTAAAAGTTCAATGAATGTTGCTGAAAATTGTTGCCTTGAAAACTCTGATTTTGGAAACCTTAAATTGGCTGCTCGAAATCTTGAAATGGCTGCTAAAATTGTTGTTGGAATTCATAGAATTGAGGCTATGAATTCTGAATTTGTTGCTGAAAATTATTGTAATTTTATTGGAATTGCTGTGGTAGCTGATAAGAGTGCTGAAAATTCTGATTTTGATGTTGTAATTGGTGATTAACTTGCTGAAAACCTTGATTAGGTTGTTCGAATTGATATGGAGACTGTCCACTTTGCAATTGTTGCTGAAAATGTGGATAAGGCTCCTGTGAATAAAAATTTTACTGTTGAAATTGTTGAGAATGTGATTGTTGATAAAATGAATTTTCATACATTTTCTAAACCAACAATGATCAAAACAATAATAAAGAAACATGAGAATGTGCACAAGCTCAAATCAAACAATTTCTACTAGTATCCCGGTAACGGTGCCAAAATTTAACAACCCTAGAATTGATATGTTACGATTAGGGTTTCAAATTGATTTAATTATCGAAAACCTATAATGAATACAAAACAAATGAAGTATAGGGGTCTCGAGTCGTATTTTTTCGAGAACTAATAGAAAATTATTTAAATCAAGCTTGAATGCCGTTCTTTTTTAGGTTTTCTTTGTAAATAAAATGGGTTTTGGATTTGTTGATGTTTTCAAATGAAATGCAATTCAAAAACAGTGAATAAATGAAGAATGCAAGTCACTAACGTAAAGATGAAACTATTGAACCAAGGTATCAAACAAACCTAAAGATATAATTCAAGTCAATTTCAAGGAGTAAAACCAATTGTAGGGATTTAGAAATCGAAACCAATGATTAAGAAACCCTAATGCAAAGCTCAAAAACTCAACAAGGTCATGAAGTAATATAAAGGCTTCCAATACAATGTCATACCTTCCGTCTCATTCTAGGCTTGATCCGGTCAAATCCATCCTATGGCCATGTCCACGCATCCTAACCTCTCGGGCTTTCCAACTCCTCAATCATGAATTATTCGAGGGTATCAGTTGAAAAATATCATTATATTCTATTGTTATAAATTGTATTTGTGAATATATAATTGTACAAATGATAAGCGAATTTAATAAAACGTGTATAAGAATGTCAATGCTGTAGTGTTATTTATTTAATAACCCTAAAGTGTTGTAAATTTACAACACTAAAATGTCACTAAATTACAATGCTAAAATGTTACAAATTTATGACACTAATTAAGATGCTAAAATGTCATACGATACTAATCTAAATTTCTATATTTGTCTACACTAAAACATCATGACTAAAACACCTGACAATGGGATGTGTATTTTATAGTGACACTATTTAAAGCATTGTCAAAAATACTAACAACTCATATCAATGTGTTTTCATCAATTTTTTTTTTAAAAAAAAATCACTAAATCATATTTTTCCTGCAGTGATTTAACCAATAGTAGAAGTATAAGTGTCATCATTTGAAGAACCACATTGCAGCCTTCATTAAAAAAGCAAAGCTCATTCTTGCAAATTTTGGAAAAGTTGCACAAAGAACTTTGTTAAACTAAACTAAACTCTCAATACTTCGCCCGGAACTACTTTTGCAGCCAACATTATCTACAGTGGGAGAAGAGAACCTCCATCTGACATCCAAAACACGATAAGCTAAGCTAACGACCTAGAAATCCTCCATGGCAAAAATATTTTCATTCTCCCCAGCACAGCCAGACATAGCAATCGTCTTCCAGTCGATTCCAAGCCACATATAAGATTTCCATGTTACTCCCTTATTATATTATATATCCAAAACTATAACCTCTGAACTGTAGGTACGATGCAGATGACTTGTTATAGCAAACCGACCAGCTAAAGCCTCATGTTTGATTTCCAGGCTTCATTAGCACAAATTTTCTCCCACCAACTACATTCTTCCCCAGATTTTCCAGATGAAGCATTCGTCTTCTTGCCGATGCTAAGCCAGATTCTTGCTCAGTATTGTCATTTAAGTCCAAGCTAGGAGTTACTTCAACATCACCCACCTGACCATCCAAATCCTTGTACTGCATTGCTTGTTTTAAGCTCTCAACTACCTCGCTCATCTTTGGGCGTTGTCTAGCAAACTTTGACAGGCACAAATCAGCTAGCACAGCAACTTCTCTAGCAGCCCTAAGTGAGTATTTGTTCTCAAGTCTGGGGTCCATCATCATGCTGAACTTCCCACTATGAGCAGGAAATTGCTTCACCCAGTCCAATAGTTTCTGTTGATTTCTGGGACGATTTCTCTCCACGGAGCGCCTGCCTGTAAGGATCTCATACAGAACAACTCCAAAACTCCAAACATCACTTTTCGTTGTGAGATGGCCAGTCTCTACGTAGTCTGGAGCAGCATAACCATGGGTACCCATCACCTGATCACCACAAAATAAATAAATAAATTATTTACTACACTATTCTACTTGTAGGGAATTAGATATCAGACGATGTAGAAAATTTGTAAGAGAAAAAGTTATTTATCCTTTGTGCTCAATTTCTTTTCTGCAAAAGCTTTTACGTTATTTTAAGGGTTTAGGGTTTGCACAAATTCATCCTGATGACTTCCGCCTGCCATAAAACAATCTGGAGGATATTTACTTGAATTCAACACGACAAAAGAGGTCCAGTTAAACTAGTTTGTCATACAAAAGTAGTTTCCAACTTATTCAATCCCCTATCCACTATGCAAGTCATGGAACATGTTTATTTTTAAAAGGATATAAACACAGTTTCATATTCATATGGAGATCAGGTAAAGCAAGCTACATAAAACAAAGAAAATTTGTGATCTCATGATCATGAAACAGGTAACTTTGATTCGGGGCATACCGCTGTAGTTACATGAGTGCGGTCATCTGATGGTCCTTCTCTTGCTAAGCCAAAATCTGAAAGCTTTGGTCTAAATTCCTCATCTAATAGAACATTTGAAGCTTTGAAATCACGGTATATGACCTGTTGAATTAAGGAGATGAGAAAAAAAAAGTGGGATAAGCTTAAAATAATCATGACACATCTGTTCAATAATAATAATGAAGAAAGATGTCCAAGATAGACAACAATGTGTTGCTGGAGGTAAATCCAGAAACCAATTCAGATATGTAAGGTAATAATATTCCACAATGATGAGAGCCAGTGACCAAAAGAAACTAGTGAAAAGTGAATGACGCAGAAAAAAAGTGTACTCATTTTGTTGAAAAACATGATTTTGTAAAAGTCTCATTAGTTTTAAAAAGTCTATTAGAATTTTTAAGATATTTGGTTAGAAAAGTTTATTATGAAGAATAAGTCATCTATAAATAGAAGTTAATATTTCATGTATTTGACAATTTTTTAAATAATAATTTTCAATTTCCAATATCGCATCAAATCAAATCCCATCTATCTCTTCAAACCCTAGCCATCACTCTAAATCCTAATCTTCACTCTCGTCGTAGCCATTAAAGACTTCTAACCCTAGCCTCATTCTTTTCCCTTGTTGATCAACGCTACCTGCTACCTTTGCAAGTAAGCATCCGACCTCTCTCTTCTCCACTTTTTACCACATATTTCTTGTACTAGCCTTCATATCTAAAATTTTTGCAATTGATTGGCCTTCATTGTCAATTTTCCCTAGTTACTAGTCTTCATTTTTCCTCATTGCTTGGCCTTCATTACTCGTTTTTCCTCTTTGCTTGACCTCATCATGGCGGGTCCCAAGCCCGGGAAAAGGAGAAGAGTTGCATTATGTTGTCAGCCAGCATTAAACTAAGGCAAATACTCAAGGAATAAATCCACTAAACTATTGTACTAATGCTACGTTGTTCCCCGAAAGGAATGCGTTGTAGGATCTAATTATAATGTCTCGGCAAGGACCGCTATATCTCCAAAACTAGGAGCAGTAATAAATATGCAAGAGTCGACGTTGCAAAATCCAACTATAACGTATCGACAAAAACCGCTACATCTTCATGAGAACTTAGATGTAGTATTACATAGGCAAAAGTTCTCACACTATAGATTGAATAAGAATAAATATTATAGAAAAATTAATAATCTAAAATTTGGAACATGGAATATAGAAAGTCTCACTGGTAAAGCAATGGAGGTAATAGATACGATGATTAGAAGAAGAATTAGTATTTTGTGTTTACAAAAGACAAAATAGATAGGCGAAAAGGCAAAGATGATAGAAAACTCGGATTTTAAGTTATAATACACAAGAAAGAGTAAAACAAGAAATGACGTGGGTATTGTTATAGATAGTTCATTAAAGGATAAGGTTATAGGAATAGTTAGAAAAGGAAATAGAATTATAACTATCAATATAGTAGTAGAGAAAGAAACTATGAACGTAATTAGTGTATAGCAGCACCCTAAGCAGGATTAGATGAAGATGTCAAATCATAATTTTGAGACGACCTTAGTGAAGTATTACAAAATATTTCGTCAAATTAAATAATTTTATTAGGAGGCAATCTAAATGGACATGTCGGAGTGAAAAATATAGAATATTCTTGTGCATGGGAATTATGGGTTGGGAACAAGAAATAAAGGAAAAATTATATTAGATTTTGCGATAGCATATAGTCTTATATTAGCTAATACATTTTTTTAAAAAAAAGCGAAAAACACTTGATCATGTTTAAAAATAGAAATAATAAATCGCAAATTGACTTTCTTATGATTAGGAAGAGGAATAGAAAAATTTATATAGATTGCAAAGGCATCCCTGGAGAAAGTTTAACTATCCAATATAGGTTCGTAGTATTGGATATACATTTCAAGCATAATATTAATAAAAAAAATATACACGACTCCTATAATTAAGTAGTGGAAGTTAAAGGATGGGAAGTAAAACATATTTAAGGAGAATGTAGAAATACAAATATTAGGTGAAATATACGATGACTCTAATACGACATTGGATAAGATAATATCAAAGTTAAAAATAGTAACTAAAAGTGAATTCAGTGAGTTAAAGGGGTATTCATCACCAAATAAAGAATCTTAGTGATGGAATGAGAAAATACAAGAGAAAGTGAAGGCAAAACAAACAATCTATAAGGAATTATATATTTGTAAGAACGAGAAAAATTTTTAAAAATATATAATAACCAAGAAAGAGGCTAAGAAAATAGTTAATGAAGCTAAAAATGAAATTTTTGAATGGTTATATCAAAAATTGAATACAAAAAAAAGGAAAAAAAGACATTTATAAAATAGCTAAAGTGAGAGAGAGAGAGAGAGAGAGAGAGAGAGAGACAAAGATCTTACCCAAATAAGATATATTAAAGATGAATACAATAGGGTACTAGTAAATAATGAAGAAATAAAAGAGGGATGGAAGAGGTATTTTAATCAACTTTTTAATGAAGGTTTAGCTGATCAATTTAACTTAGGTAATTTAAGTAGATCAAATGAGTATAAAAATTTAAATTTTTATCGTAGAATTCAATCTTCAAAAGTAAAACAAACTTTAAATGGGATGCAAAATGAAAAAGTCGTTGAACCATATGATATTCCGATAGAAGTATAGGAGTGTCTAAGGAAACAAGGTATTGAATAGTTTACAAAATTATTTAATATGATATTAAAATTAAAAAAATATCTGATCAATGAAGGATTAGTACTCTAGTTCCTTTTATAAGAATAAGGGAGACGTACAAAATTATGCAAACTATAGGAGTATTAAACTAATGAGTCATACTATGAAACTTTGAAAAAAAATAATAGAAAAGAGAGTAAGGAGATCATGGTGACCGAAAATCAACTTGGATTCATACTTGGAAGGTCGACAATAGAAACTATACATCTTCTCAGACAACTAATTAAAAAGTATTGGGAGCAAAAGTAAGATCTACACATGGTATTCATTGACTTAGAAAAAGCTTATGATAGAGTTCTAAGAGAAATTATATGGAAAATTCTACAAAACATAGGTGTTAGTGTAACATATATTGAAATAATTAGGAATATGTACAAGAATGTAGCGATTAGAGTGAAGACTTCAAGTTGATTAACTGAAGTATTTCCAATAAAGATAGGATTACATCAAGAATCAGCCCTAAATCTCTATTTTTTTATACTAATCATGGACGAACTCACTGGACACATTTAAGACATAGTATCATGGTACATATTGTTTGCAGATAATATTGTTTTGATAAATAAGACACGTGAAGGAGTAAATGTTAAACTAGAATCTGACCGGAAAACACTAGAAGTGAAGGGTTTTAGACTTAGTAAAGTAAAGCTAGAATATATGAAATTTAAGTTGAGCAATATTAGACATAACAAGATAATTGTTAAGATTGGAGATAACGAATTATCTGAAATTGAGAACTTTAAGTATTTAGGATTATTTTTGCAAGATGATGAAGGGATTGAGAGAGATGTCTTACATAGAATACAAGTAGGGTGGTTAAAGGTGATTAAAATAGAGGAGAGCATCGAGTGTTTTATGTGATCGTAAAATACATCTAAACTTAAAGGAAAGTTCTATAAAATAACGGTTAGACCTGTTATGTTATATAGCGTTGAATGTTGGGTTATGACTCGAACACATGAGCAGAAGATGAGAGTTGCAGAGATGAAGATGTGAAAATGGATGTGTGGTCATACGAGGATAAACAAAATAAGAAAATGAGAGCATTAGAGAAAAAGTTGAAATTGCATTTATTTAGGAAAAATTCTGAGAGATACTTTTAAGATGGTACGAATATGTACTTAGACAACCAATAAATGCACCAGGTAGGCGATATAAAACTATGACAAATACAACTATCAAACAAGAAAAAGAAAGATCAAAAAGACTTAGTTGGCAACAATAAAACAAGATAAAATTTATTTAAATATAGATGATGATATAGTAGGAGATAGAGCCCAATAGCATAGAAGGATCCATATATAGTCAACCCCACCTTATGGGATAATGCTTAGTTGTTGTTGTTGTTGCTCGGCCTTCATTACTCATTTTCCTTGTCGCTCATTTTTCCACAAGTTTTGTCTTATAAAAATGTCAACTTATAGAAACAATTACTACAACACAATCAAAGCTTGTGATTGTAATAAGTTATTATGCAACTATTGTAAAAAGACACATCATACTTGTAAATGGTGTCATGGAAAGCCTCCTAGCCAAGAGTGGGGGCATAAAGGATAACAAATAAAGATAACAGTCAAATGCATATGGCGAATATATAAATGTCGAACGTCATTCTAGAAAAAAACACAAAAAACTTGTCAAAGGAAAACACCGAAGTTCGGAGGAAGCAGAAGGCTAGAAGTAGTGAAGGAAGATGACGTCTGAATGATCAAGCTCCAAGAAAGTCTAGTTTTGAATTCAAGCCGTTGCAATTGGGAGTCGTCCGATCAAAGGTAAGATACGTGAGGTTTTCATCAGATTCGGCATTGAATGAATTAGGGCATCTCTTGGAGAATCGTGAGGACATGATAGGATTGACAGCAGATATAACATCTGCATTTATGGCAATAGAATCAATGGTTTCCAAGATGAGATTTTAGTGGTATGACTATGCTGTTCCTCGAAAGGAAAGATTTAATGGGGAATGAATAAATGGATCCGAACAAAAAGCCTAACCAATAATGAACCAACAAGCGGATTTGGATGGGTAATTTTACAGGTTCCCAAGGATAGACGGCAAGATGAGATCGTTTCCATTTCCCAAAGGTGATTGTCATGTGGATCTAGATGCAGGTCCTTGCAGACCTACTAACGCGGTGACAATCCAGTTAGTAAGGCTATTCTTTCCTCTGATCACTGCCCGTAAGGGCAAGGTTTGTACAACAAGGGTGAGGTTTGTTCAACTCAGTCATAAGAAGTCACAGGTATTAAGACACAGGAAATCACAAAAATATCAAAAGTTCTGAAAAGACCCTATTAACATTACAATATCGTTCAAAAAAGTCCGATACAAGGGGTAACAATTAATCCACTAGCTAATCATCGGGAATGTTAACTAGAATTTCTTGAAGATCCAAGAAGTTCATTGAGGCTCACCAGGTGAGTAATCGACTTCTTTAAACTGTCTTATAGCACCTTTATAATCATGCTGGAACAGAGAGGCAAAACATGCACCAAGCAATTAGAAGAACTCAGCAAACTAACAAAGGCTTTCTTCCTATTCGACCAATATCCTTCCTCACCAACCTTATGGTTGGTCAATTCTTCCTTGGTGCATTCTAGCATAGTCGCCAATAATTCACTTCTATCTCCCTCCTCGACTATCTTCATTTGCATTGCCTGATGCCCAACTATGACCACCTCCAATTCAGCTCGGGTGGTCAATTGCTCAGAGACATTACTCAGTTACCCGATTTAATGAACCGACTTAGTCTTGACCTCTACCAATTCACGAGTTTGGTACTCTATTAGTGCACTATGTTCGACATCTTGCATGGCCATCTGACGGTAATCCTCGATCAAGCGGGAAACACGAGTCATGAGCTCCTGTAGAGTGGTCAGAAGGTGTAAAGCAAGAATAGGCCAGTAGTGTGAAACTAAGGAGTTCATCAATAGGAGAGACAGTAGCACCTTGACGTTGAAGATAGCCACATTATCAAAAAGCCCACCAAGGAAAGATTCTACACCGCCTCTTCTTTGATTGTCTAGATAGTGACCAATGAGCTAGTAGGAGGTGGAGATCTAGCTCGTGGGGGAATATGGTGGCCTGAGGTGGTTCCTAATAGAGGGGAAGAACTTAGGCCAAAAGGTGTTGCCACTTGAGCAGACAAGGGTTGTGCAGATGCCGATGGCGTAGGTACTGGTGAGGTACGTGATCCAGGGCAAGGTGGTGAAGAAGGAATCGAACTCAAACTTGGCGATAGTCAAGAGGAGCTAGACCAGCATAATGTATCAGTCACCAGCCCCTTTTGCGAGGCATAGGAGTGCCTCAGATTCTCCTAAGGAAATATTCTGGGGAAGTAGGGATGGCGAAGGACTCGTCTCGGGAGAAGGACTCGGGTTGGCGAGAGGACTTGGTTCAATAGAGATTAGAGTGATGTCGGCTACAGTCAATTTTATTTTTTTGTTGAGGGTAGCACACACATTTTATCATCTGCAAGAAGGTGAAGACAACATGAGTCAATCATCACAGAAGGAAGACAAACTTTTCAAAGCACTTACCTAGTGGAAGGATGAGTTTTGTCTCCATAGGACTTAAACCGAAATGAAACAAAAGATCTTCCTCGAGAAGAAAGTTGATATCAAAATGTAAGTGGCAATCTGTTGACAAGTGGGGTTTTCTTTGAAGCAACCTAAATTGGGTTGAGCCGGAAGTTCTATCTACTAGTCGATAAGCTATATGAAGGGAGAAGGAGGTTTGATAAAGAAATAATGGGTCTTCAAGTGTTTATTGGAGGTCGGATACCGTTCCAAAAATTGGGAAGAAGGTCGAGCCATAAGGTAAAGGACTTCGGCTTCGGTCTTCTTAGGGTAAAAGAAGTAATGAAAGATGGTGTTATAGGAAGATGATAAAAATTGAAGATAATCACAACCCCACAAAGGAGTCAGAAGGAGTTTAGAGTCGGTTGCTGAAGTGGAATGTGGAAGTAAGAGGGCACTGCTTCAATAAAGAGATGGAAGGGAAATCGAAGTTCGCCATCCATTTAGCCATAAAAGGAGGTGTAGTCGGCGAGTGGAAGATTAGGGCGTTCGGAGGAACGAGAAATCCAAATCCGATGATCGGAGGGGATGTTGAAGGCAGCACGAAGAGCGGAGTTATCAATCTCTGTATGCATTGACAAGGTACATCTAACCAGAGTGGGTAAGTCATGATGAAACAAGCAAAGAAAGGTTCATAGTGAAGATGAAAGGGATAAGAAAGAAGATTTACGATGGAAACTTGCCAGAATAAGAAGAACATAGAAGGTTGGGCACGCAAGCTTGAGAAAAGGAAGAGGATGACGATTGCAAATTCGTAAATGGTGTTGACTGGAGAAGTTTTTTGTTTTGTTAAAAAAAATATTAACTAGTTATAGGGAGCCATTTGATCTAGGGTAGAGGTGCGGGCTCCTTGACGGGGTCGTCATATGAGACTGTCGAATTAAGGTGGTTCTCAAAATCCGCAGCAGAATGATGAGATTGGCAGGTGACGAGATGTCTACCAGTCAGTAGGCCATGTGAAGGGAGAAGGAGGTTTAATAAAGAAATAATGGGTCTTCCCATGTTTTTTGAAGGTTGGATACTATTCCAAAAATTTGGAAGGTTAGGTCATGAAGTAAAAGATCACGGCTTCGCTCTTCTTAGAAGTAATGAAAGATGATTGATATTAGAGGAAGATGATAAAAATTGAAGAGGACTTGCTGAAGCGGAATGTGGAAGTAAGAGAACACTGCCTCGAAAAAGAGATGGAAGAGAAATCGAAGTCCGCCGACCATTTGGCCATAAAAGGTGGTGTAGCCATTGAGTGGTAGATGAGGGCATTCAAAGGAACGAGGTTCAAATCCAATGATCGGAAGGGATGTTGAAGGTGGCACGAAGAGCGGAGTTATTGATCTCTATATAGATTGATAGGGTGACATCAAACCAGAGTGGGGAAGTCATGATGAAACAAGCAAAGAAAGGTTCACAGTGAAGATGAAAGGGATGAGAAAGAAGACTTTCTAAAGAAACTTGCTGGAATAGGAAGAACACAGAAGGTCAAGCGCTCAAGTTTGAAAAAAGGAAAAGGATGAGGGCTGCAAATTCGCAAATGGTGTTAACTAAGAAGTTTTTAGTCTTGTTAAATAAAAAAATTAATGGTTGCAAGAAGTCGTCCGATCTAGAGTAGAGGTGCAGGCTCCTCGACGAGTGTCATCAAATGAGGCTCGGTAGGCTTAAGGTGGTTCTCGGAATCCATAGCAGAATGATAAGATTGGCAGGTGACATGACGTTTGCGTATGATAGAGGAGTTGCAGGTCCCCAAAGTAAATCGTAGGTAATATGGGCGGGCATTGGATAACTGACAAGCCGACAAAAGTAGTATCTTCAACCAAGATAGCGTGATAAAGCAATTCCAACCTTCAATAAGTGTATACCATATAGGCCCTAATGTTAGGAATTCCAATTTCATTGATGCAACAACACAACTATCTAGTTAGTCAGTGTCCTCTTTGGACTAAACTTGAAGAGGATGCTTATGATGTGGAGAGGATATAGGTGCCACGTGGTATGACAAGAATTCGATCAACATAGACTCTGATTAGTCTGAGTTAAGACCCTGATAAGTTCGAGTCAAGACAGAACTCCAATTAGGTCGGCTTAACTCATGGCGAGCTCAAATCAAGTCGGACTCGTTCTGCCGAGGCCATCTCACGGTGAAGTTCAATCCTCATTAGTTTGGATTGCAGTGGACTCGAAATAAGTCGGGCTAGTTCTTCCAAGTTTAACTCAGTCTAGGGACGATTCCCCAATAGGGCCTCCCGAGTCATCTCCAAAGCAAGTTCAATAAAATCAAGTACAGACATGACATGGCAGTTACAAAGTTGAAGGGCTTCAATGAAAGAAGGGACGGTTGTTATAAAGCAGTGTGTGTTACAGGAATAGGAAAGGACACGTCGGTTACAAGGGTGAGTAATGTTGCCACCACCAGCAATAATGCGTCAATGAGGGAAGGCGTGTCGGTTACAAGGGTGAGTAATATTGCCACCACCAATCACAATGTCGCCCAATAAAGGAGGCACGACAGTTACTTGGGCACGTCCGCACACTGGGTACTGGTTCCTTCTTCTCTATATAAGATAGCAGTATCAACTAGGAAAAGGGATACGAATAACTCTCAACTCTATTATCTTATTTCATTAGGCCTCGTTTTTCTCTTAGACAGACTTGAGCGTCCGAGGGGCCGCGCAAAGATACATCTGGCCCCCCTTCTCATCTCTTGTAAATTTCTTTCAACAAGGAGTCTCAAAGGACTTCCATGGAGGTCTCGACCCGACCCGCTAGAAGCTGACCTACCAAAAGTCGACTTGCTAGGCGCGGACTCACTAGGAGCCGACCTGCTAAGCGTCAACCCATGATAACCAACATGTTTATGTCTTACTATTGCTCTCATGTTTAATATTTTAATCCTTGTGTATGCTTAAAATCATATTTATATCATGTCTTACGAACAAGGATATATTTTGAGCTTTATTTCAAATCCTTTCTAATTAACTACATTATTACTGAAATGTGAATGTACCTTGTTTTGCAAGGACTCAAAGGAGAAATCAATCGGTAATTAGAGCGCATCACAGTAGGGAACATGACCTGGCCGTGTCCCTTGACATGGCCTGGTCGTGACCTAGCCTGAAACCAGATTTGGACACCACCTCAGTAGCCAACACGGCATGGTAGTGCTTCCTAGCACAGCCGTGGTGCGTGGTGGCGGTTCACTTCTTGAAGCAGCTGATTCATCTCTTGGGGGGCTATCATTCCATTTGGTATCCAGATCTAAGTCATCTTCTTCCTCATTCTCTCCACCGCACGCCACCATGGAGGAGGAGAAATGAAAGCGGTTTTCCTCTGTCATCTCCTCCATTCTGTTCCACCGCTCAATCCATCTCCATCTCCGACAATCATCTCCATCTATCAACAACTCCATCTTCATCCATCAGAATTTTGGAATTCCTAGCTTTATATCACCTTCCTTCATCCATTGAGGAGAAGAGACAAAAGGGGCTTCCCATCGTCATCTCCATCGTCATCTCACCGTCGACAGAGCCATCTCATCTCCACCACCATTAGTCACCTCACGAGGAGGAGACGGGGATTCCCTTCCTCATCAGAGAGCCATCTCATCTAGGGCTTTGGGGTTCCTAGCTCCGTGTATGACTCCACTTGTGGAAGAAAAGGCGCGGGGGGTTTCCCTACTTCGTCTCATCCGCAAGCATCATTTCGCATCATCCATCACGATCGAAGAGAGCTCCTTTATCTTTAGTCTTAACTTCCTTTTGTTTCTTATGCTTGCAATGTGTTTGTCTTAATTTCCTTTACAATACCTTTGCTATTTTTGTTAATGCATTTCACTTGTTAGTTTCTACAGTGCTTGGTTCGTTTAATCCTTTAAGTTTCTGTCATTCTTTTGGATGCAAGTAGTTTAGATTAGGTTAAAATGATTTTCATTTGCTAGTCTTAGCAATTCAACAACAAAACCCCCATTACAATATCAAAATCCCAAAACAATAACATTTAATCCTGAGATTAGTATTTACCGACTACATTCTTTGAGAGAGACGATCTGAGTCAACCGTATATTGCACGAGTTAGGGGGTTCGATAATTATGTTTGATATCATAATGCGACAAAACGGTCTTATCAACCTGCCAAGAACCGACCTGCCAGAAGTCGACCAGTCAGGAGCTGACCTGCCAGAAGCCGACTTGCTAGAACCTGACTCGCTGAAAGCCGACTCGTCAGCGGCCAACCTGATAGGAGATGATCCAACTGGAGTTAACCCATCCCTTGATCTCAAACTGGATCACTCTATTTTTACCTCATGGAAGTATAAAGAAGGAAAAAAAGATAATCATCCTTAAAGAGGCTTTTTTCTTCTCTACTTTTGAAAAAAAAAATGAAGGAAAGAAAAAAAAATCAACCATCCTTAAAACCGATAAAAAGGGATTTTTTCTCTCTGTATTTACCTTCGTAAATGAATAAAATGGAAAAAAAATCAATGAATAAAGAAAGGAAAAAATTAATGAGGAAAAAAAATCAATGGATGAAAGAGTGGAAAAAATAAAGGGAAAAAATAAGAGGAAAGAATTATCTATTTAAAAAATAAAAAAATTGTTTAAAATCAAAAATAAAAAATAGTAAAAATAAAAAATTACAACAACAACCAAATTTTATGCTACTACGTGAAGTTGGATATATGTATCCTTCTATTTTATTGGATATTATCTCCTACTTTATCATTATCCATATTTTAAAAAAAATTATCATATTTTATCGTTGTTAACCAAGTCTTCTTTGGTATTCATCTTCCTCGTTTAATGTGCGTATTTATCATAGTTTCACATCGCCTAGCTGAAATATTTATTGGTCATCTAAGTGTATATTTGTACCACAAAGGTGATCGTGGGGTCGCAGTAGCCACTCCGACCTCGCAAATGTGGCTGCGGAGTTACGACAGCCAACATGACCTCAAGGAGGCCGTCACGAAGTCGTGGTGTCGACACTTAAAACCATGCTTTTCGTACTATCTAATATTTGGAGATATTGTGGACACCTAACTAGAGATCATGAAAATCATTATAAGGAATTTGGGCATGTGTCGATTATAATATTTGCTAATTAGAGATATTGTAATATGTGGAGGTTATACTTCCTAATGCCTTAACTTGAGATAAGATGGTCTTAGAAATAATATAGGTCTATGATGGTTAGACACTATATACCTAGAGACTTGAGACATTGGAGCCCCTTAATGGTTAGATATACCTAATGCCTAATTGAAGGTTTTGTTGGAGGTATTAAGTATTATTATGAGATGGCATGCAACTACAACTAAACACTACAAAATCTTAGAAACCCAATTTTATGCCAAATTGACCCTTAGATGTTTTGGGTGATCCATCCAACTTTGTATATCAAGCATGAGTCTATACCTACCAAAATAAAAGAGATTCATAACAAAGTTAGTTAGAGTTGTAAATTTTACTTAAAAGTATTTAAATGTTTACATTAAAAGTTGTTTAGATTTATTTGTAAAGTTTGCTAGAGTTTTTTTTTTGGGAATGCCTAAGTCATATTTTACAAAAATTAATGTTTTTTTCCATCATCTTTAGTTAATAATATTTTTCCTCTTCAATGAAATGAATTTAAGAGTTATGAGTTTTTTTGCATTTTTTTATTCCCTGATTCCCTTCAACATTCATTTTGGTACCTTGTGGTTTCCTTTGTCTGATCTAAGCTTGAGAGACTATTCCCTTGAGTCCATGGTATGGGCGAAATTTACCATTTTGCCTATCGGCTACCACGACACCACAAGCGTTGAGCCGTGAGGTCCGTCGTGACCTCACAGTAGGCCGTTACAACCACGCAACGAGGCACAAGGGCCACCACGACCATGCGGTGGGTAAGCGGTCACCACAAGCTCGCGGCGGATTGCGAGGGCCACCATGACCTTGCAACAACTAGTTTTTTTTAATAATTAAAATAAAATTTTCCTTTTTCTTATTTTTTTCCTTTCTTTTTTTATTTTTCCTTATTTTGTATTTTTTTTATTTTTCCCGTTGAAAATTATTTTCCTTCTATTAATTTTTTTGGCATTCATCAATGGAAGAAATTTTTTTTCCTATTCATCTAAGGTTAATTTTTTTCCTTCATGCTTCCATAAAGTAGTCAATAAAAAAAACCACTTTAAAGATGAAGAATACAAAATATTAAAAAAAGATTAAAAGAATATAATATAATTTTTAATTTTATAAAATATACTATTATTAATGAATTAAATTATTTTATATATAAATTTAATTTAATTTTAAATTAATCATAATAAATCCAAACTAAATCCAGTTTAAACCTAGTTGATAGTGTCATATTTACTTGATAAATTTCAATTAATCCTAAATCAACTTTTATTCAATATGGGTCAAATATTTCACAAGATAATATCAAATCTAACTCAAAATAAACATATATCGTAGTCAAATATTAATTAATATATTTTATATTTAGAAAGTATCGAAACTATCTCGACACGACACGATATAGTACCAAAACCATATCATTTCTATCATAAACCAAAACTCCGATATGATTCGAAATTTTAAATCTTGCTCTCATCCTCAATTACCAGAGAAAAGATTGTACCCTCCCTTGCACCGTAACATCAAGCATCACCGAAATTCCTTCAATTCTCATCACTGCCTGCTACATAGCCTGCAAACCCTCATCCTGTTGTTTCTTACAATAGTGCGTATAACCTCCTTCTGCCTTCTGCCATGCTTGACGTTGGCCAGTAACAACACCTAGCTGATTTACTTCCCTAACCACCTTTTCCCTACTACTTCTACCATCGTTGTCATCCACTCCAGTGTCATGATTTCCACATCAAGATGAAGCCTTGGCCTTCCCTTTTTTCAATCATTTTCTGAAATAAAACAAAACAGAAACTTATTGTTGCTATAGTTACCATGAGGAAACAATGAGGATTTTGCTATGGTTACACATTCAAGGAAGAAGACACCAATCCACATCATTGAGTCATCTGTGTTGGTGCAATCAACCTCCATGATTTCGATATTTGACAATATAGACAACATACTTATGTCTAGTAAAGTTTGACCAAAGGTTGATCTAAACATGACCAGATGTTTGGAAGTGAGTTAAGTGAAAAATTTAGTCGTCAAAATTGATCAGATGACTAGTAAAGGGAAAGTCCAGGCAGGTCAAGAATAATCTGATATCTGATAATTGGCAAGTCCAAGCAAGTCGAGGAGACCAAATGATTGGCAAAGAAAAAGTCTAATCAAGTCAAAGTTGACTAGCAAAAGGAAAGTCTATGCAAGTCAAAGATGATCTAATGTCTGGGGCAAGTCTAAGTAGATCGAGGAAACCGGATGCTTGATAAAGGAAAAATCCTAAGGGAGTGAACTTTAGATGGTGAGAAGTCTTGAAGGAGTGAACTCCGAGCAAATGGAAAATCCTAGGGAAGTGAACCCTTGGTAAAAGTTTTGGAGGAGTAAACTCTGAGCAAAAGGTAAGCGTAGTACGTCAGGTAGACTACAGTTTAGACTTGTTTGCATATTTATATGCTTGTTTGCATATTTATATGCTTGTTTGCATATTTATATGCTTGTTTTGCAGGAACATAGAACTAGAAGCAAAACGGAGAGCAAACAAACGCAACCGGGCAAAGCTGGACCAAGTCTGGACTTGACTCGAATAGAATTGGGCCCGAATCGGTCTGGTCCATTGGATAGCCAGTCCGGGCGACTGGAAGACCAGTCCGAGAGACCAGAAACCCGATCTAGTCGACCAGATAAGTCCAGCCAGTCCAAGTTGGGCTTGAGTCCAGGTTCTGGAGACTAGGTATGGTTCAATCAATTGATAAGAGGTTCAATTGATCGATAAAACTTGATAGAGACGAGATCTCGATGCTCGGTCTTTATATAGAGTTTAACTAAGTTTTCAATCGACCAAATAAGGTTTTCAATCGATCGAACAAGGACATATCCAACTCTATAAAAGGGAGACGAAGGCAGAAGGCTCAAAACAACAATTTAATATCATTCTTCCTTCTGTGCTTTGCTCGAGAATTCTCTCAAAGATCTACAACTGGAGAAGCGTTAGGAGCAGTGTCGCGGCACTCAAGACTTCCAATTCGGTTCAACAAGAACATTGTTTGTATTTTATATATATGCACTTACATTATTATTATTTGTGATTGTGATACAAACATATAAGGGATTTTTTCGCCTCCGAAAAAGTTCCAAAAAGGAAATAAGCTTAGTGAACAAACACCTCTTGAACATAGGCCTTGGACTACTAATCCCGAGGGGTTGGGAACCAAGTAAACCTCTATGTCGTTCTTTGTTCTTTCATTTATTATATAGTCCACTACCTACTAACCCTAATAGAAACACGCTGAAACAAGCAAGTAAGCGAGATGCGTTATTCCCCCTGCCCCTAGCACGTCCAACGATCCTACAATTTGTGTGACAAACTTAGTTGACATAATCAACTCTCATCACCTCGATACTTATTTCCTCTCAAAAACCTAATTTCCCCCACTTACCAAAAACTGACTTTATTTATCGATCATACCTTTATAGTTTCATTCCTCTGAAAGAAAAAAAACGTATTCTTTTATCCTTAGTTTACTAGTGTTACAAATTTGATAAAATTTATTATGTATCTATTGATAACCATGTTACGGAGAGAAAGTTCATTGTTAAATTTAAAAGGTGTCCTAAGACAATCACCTTAGATATTGAATTATTTATTAAATAAATAAAATTATTATTTGAGTATACATTCTCTGATTTGATCTTAAACTCAATTATTGATGTCTACAATACAATGCATAACATGAAAGAAATTGTGATTGGATCACAATTAGTGGGTATCTCTACATATGCAATTATGTATTGAAATATTCCCTAGTCGATGAATTGATGAGATGGATATCGTCAATTCTATAAGACTAGCATATGTTAGACTCCTTGGTTTTGCCAAGTAGCCGATCTTTTCTAGCTAGAAACATTGGGATATTAAGAGTTACCATATAGATGTTGGTTAAGGGTAACTAGTTCATTGAGAGTGACTTACCATGAGATTTCATGTGATTCTATGAATGTCTATAAAGATCTCATTGCAGCTCGAGTGCAAGTTTCCTCCGACTTGAGGTATTCAAATCATATTGGTTATGGAAACTTATACTTTGACATCTCAAGCAAGCGTCTCTACGGAAGTGTAAATCCGAGATGATTAGGTATAAGTCGAAGTGTCCGAAAGTGTTTGAGTAGCTAATAGAGAATTCACCACTCCTTTAATTAGGAGACATATACTTTATGGCTACTTGTCAAGATTGTTATGTTGGTAACTTGAAATTCCGCTCCGTTCAATTCTTGCTAAAAAATAAATTTTCCGGAGACGGATCCTTTTCAAGCAACCCTCATATTCGATCAACCATGTGCTTGATCGATGCATAAGATCATTGGACTCTTGTGTTGGTATTCATGATCCATACAAAGAAAAATAAAACAACTATGCAACGGAATAAATAGTTGTACCTTTCTTCTTTGTAGGTTGTGCAGATGATTGTACTTTACCCGAAGACCTCTTGATCTTCAGCTGTATTCCTCTCCTCTTCTTGGATGTTGTGTGGGCAACGATCTACCAAGATGACTCCACCCAATTTCTTCTTTTCCTTTCTTCTAATCCGATGGCAAGAACTCAAGGTAGAAGCTTCTTCTTCTTCCTCTTCCTTTCTTCTTCCCTTTCTTCCTTTCCTCTCCAAGCCGCCACCTACCAAGGGAGAACCAAGGCTTTCTCTCTACCTCTCTTCCTCTCCTCTTCAAGCCGCCACTAATCAAAGGAAAACCTTGATTAGAGGCGCCGGCCCTAGGAGATAGAGAGGAAGGATGTGGTCGGTCCTAGGAGAAGGAAAAGAGGGACAAGATGAAGGTGGCGCCTCTTCTTCTTCCTCTTCCCTTTCTTCCTTCTCTTCTTCTTCCTCTTCTCTTGGGCGCCGGCCCTAGCAAGGAAGAGAGAAGGCAAGTGCTTGGGCGCCAGCCCTAGCACAAGAAGGGGGAAGAAGATCCAAGGGTGGGCATCGACGCTATGTGGAAGAAAACAAGGATTAAGTTGTTTTTCTTGCCTCTCCCTATCCTTCCCTTTTATAGCTTTGCCATCCTAGAAAATTTAGAAAGAATCTAACAAACTTTTCTTAATCAGATTTTGTTAGAAAAAATCTAATAAAATCTCTTGATAAGATTTTGTTAGTTTCTTAATAAATTTCCTTAACTAAATTTTGTTATTATCTTAACAAAATCTCTTAATAAAATTTCGTTAATTTCTTAACAAAATTTCTTAATTAAGTTTTGTTATTTTCTTAACAAAATTTCTATGAAAATATCATAACAAAATTTTGTTTAGGATTTAGAAAAAATAGAATTCTTAACAGAATTTCATAACGTAAATTCTTAATAGAATTTCTTAACAGAATTTTTCATAAAAAATTTCTTAACAGAATTTTTCATAGAAAAATTCTTAACAGAATTTCAGAAATTCTTAACAGAACTTCCTAACCGAAATTCTTACAGAATTCTCTCAGGTAGATACGAGGCTTTATCCAGAGGCTACAACAGGGACCTAGAGGAGAAATTGATTTTGGCCTCCTGATGGGCTTGGGCTTCCTGTGTTCTCCCTGAACACCCAACTCAAGTCCATCAATAATAACCCATACCACTAAAGGGTTATTATTGAACTACCACACCAATCCCATATTACAATATGAGTTTCTTCTTATTATGAGTGCATTAATCTCTCTGTGTTTAAGATATCGTATGTCCATCAATTAATTGAATTACTGACAACTCAATTAATTAACTTCTGAATCCAAGAGTAGTACCACTCAACCTTATTATCATGCGGAACTAAGTCCACCTGCAGGGTTTACATGATAATCCTTATGAGCTCCTCAAGGGGACATCATCAGCCTAAATATTAGGACACAGTTTCCTTCTATAATCAACAACACACCATATACATAGCATTATCTCCCAACTCATCAGGCCTTTTGATTTAACGAATAAATCTCATGCTTTGATGAATTAAAGAAATACATACTAAGTATATGTGCTTGTTATTATATCGAGATTAAGAGCATGCACGTCCATAATAACTGAGGTCTAGTTCGATTATATAGTCAGTATAAATCGAACGACCTCAAATGGTCCTGCTCAATATACACAAAGTGTACTAGTGTAATTTAATAGTCAAGATAAACTAATACCAATTACACTACAACCACTCCAATGGTTTGTCCCTATCCATCTTGGTTGTGAGCTACTATTTATAATTTATAAGGAACAGATAACATGATCTTCCGTGTGGCACCACACACCATGTTATCTACAATATAAATTAAGTGAACAACTGCATTACATAAGAAATGCAGACATTTGACCAATGTGATTCTCATTTCAATTATTTCAATATAGATGTTTATACAAAAAGCTAGGCTTTTAGTATACATCCCAACATGTTACTCGTAAATTTTTGGTCAAAGCAATAACACATCAAGAAGATAGTTCTCTTGGACAATTATTTTGAGTAACTTGAATCTACGGGACAAGAAACTACAGCTTAGGTTAGGTGTGACGTAGTCAACTTAGTGGGGACTACACATATACCATATCCTGAACTACGCAAATATGAGATGGTGAAAAGAACAAAGGCACGATCAACTGTAGCTGTTAAAGGGTTCAAAAGTAGTTTTGGAATCAATTATAATTTTTCAATTAATTAGGGATCATAATATACTAGGTGTCACTCATGATCGATCCATAATTAATGATTAATTATGGACGACCAACATAAACCAGAAACCTATAAGGTCACACGCACTACGAGTTTCTCCAAGAGATATAAAACGAGTTTAAGAATTGGATTCTCAAATCGAGAGAGATTGAGTCTAGTTGGACTAGACAAAGGACAAATATGGAAGATATTTTATCGGAAAGGAAGCGCGGATGGGTCATGTCTTTTGAAGACAAAGTGGACCCTCTTTGGTTTAATTATAAATCAAATTGGTTTGGTTTTAATTAAAGGTGATTTAGTTTTAAACTAATCCAGTTTGGTTTTGAACCAAAATTGAGGCTAAACAATAGGAATTTGATTTAACAGATTCTGTTAATATTTGTTAACGAAGTTTTTTCTATTAAACACCTATACATATATCTCTTATGAAGAGTTATGGACAAGCATTAAAAACTTAATTGTTAGGTTTTAAAAATCCAAAACAAACTTCCCTCTTCTCCTCTTGTCGCCGCTTAAGCAAACCCCTTCTCAAGTTGACGCCGCCCACTTTTGTTAAGGCTTCTTGTTGCCGTCGGCCAAAGAACCTCTTTCAAAGCTCACCATCGGTTTCTAATCCTTCAAGGATTAGTACCTCCCAAGGGTCGGTCGGTCCGGAGCCAAAGGAAGTTGTAAATCAATGATGGAAACAACGAACACAAGGAGAAGCAACGGTTATTTCTCCACCGAAAGGTATCGCTTCTTCCTTTCGATTTGATTTTGTTTCAAAGCAATTATTGCCGCTAGAACATCCACACCATATTAGTTCGCTGCTCCTTAACAACAAACCATACGACCTTCAAACGAAGGCGTGATCCCCTCCGTTCAAACCGATTCATATCGTTGGGTTGTTTTAAGCCGCCGGATACAGAATCGGACCGTAGGTCCTCTCTCGAATCGCTTATTTCCTCTCTTCAACTAATATCGCAACGGAGACACGACAAGTGACTTAGAGAAGTCGTCTCGAGGAAATCTCCGCGTGGATACAAGTAGAGACAACCTTGCTCAAGGTTGCTAGTTGATACCGTTTCCGCTCCGGGTCATTCAAAAGGTATAAAATTGTTTATGTCTTATTTACAATTATGTTTGCATGCCTGTGTTTCCTTGGATGAGTTTTTGCGTAATTAGTAATAAATTTATTTATTACGCTTCCATTGTAATAATTTATTAAATCAAAATTTTAAATTACGCATGTATAAATTCAACATCCACTACAAGAGATATAGATAATAGGTCTTAGATAACTTGAAGTTATATGTAACAACCTAAAAATTAAACTATAAGAACTCAAGTGGGTGGCTTAAGAATTTAAAGAACAAGTTAGACAACTAGGAGATATGGGTACAGAAAAATTCTAAAATATAAACCATTCAAGAAGCATGCATTCACCTAAACATATTTTGCATCATGACCCTTGATACATACATCAAAATGACATCTATTTTCCAAAATACAACCATAGACACAGAATTAGGTAAGAGAAAAGAAACATCATTAAAAGCATTAAAAAGAATGCCCCTTTAGCAATAGGTTAGATTTAAAAGCATTTCTTGACTAGTTGGCCAAATCGAGAGTTATTTTATTGGCTTCGCATGACCTCTACCGAACGAGTATAATTTGTCAAAATAAAGCCCGACGAAGTTGTTAAAAAAATTTAGCAAAATGTCCAAGCTAATCAAAACTAACACAAACTACAACCCATTACCAAATGAAATGAAATGACAAAAAATATTCTCTCACGTACTTTAAGGACCAATTATATAATAAGTTAAATTTGAAATAATCATCCCTAAGTGTGATAGAATACCTACTAACAAGGAACTTCACATGCATTGTGACAATGTTCACTTACCTACTAACTAGATAGAGAAGACCCTAGATGTGTTCACTTCATTGATAGACTTAAGCCTCTGAAGAGAACTTAGATTATTTTCGGTGACTATTAAAAATTTACCCCAAAGCTAGAACTTGAACAAATCATTGCCATTTAGCAAGCCCATTCCACTAAAACCACATCATCCTATAAGACATCTCAACAGGAAAGCTATTAACTCACCCAAGAAATGTCATCCCTCCCACAATTAGAGAATATAGAGAGATCTAACCCTAACCCCAATACACAATCTTATAGCTGTCGTGAAAGAGGAAACCTAGCATTCAAATGCCTACAAAGTGTCTTAGTCATAGAACATGAATAAAAACCCAAAAATGAAACTTACTTCCTAATTCAATGGGAGTGAAAGCAAATATGAATCCCTAGAAGAAACCGTGGATGATGACATGATGTTAAACCAAAGAATTTTATGTTGTATGTTGCATAATGATGTTTTTAGTGATACTAAGTGTTAGGTAGCCATGGCATGTGCCAAGTACATACCAAAATTGTACTAAACACTTACCATATCATTCAATCTCTATATTAGGATTCATGAACAATTCAGCAATTATAGCATACAAATCAATTAGAACATAAATTTCCACCTCAAGTAATCAAAAGCATATATTGAAAATAGAGATCTTGCATGCATATGCACCAAGTCACAAGAGTCTTTCTTCATTCCTCGGTGCACCCTAACCCAATCTAAAAATTATGAAATAATACATTTTAGAACCCACAATAAGTTGGGTCCAATTGGATTTACTAGGTACTCATTGGAAATTCGTTTTTTAACTATATTTGTAGGTTTAATTTCCCTAGCAGCATATCAAGGGGTAAAAGGTTCATATAATCTATCCTTAGATTTTGGTTGACTCCTATTGCTAAAAGAAATGTAGACTTTATTCTTGATTTCAAGCTCATGACAAGTACTTAGCTTCTTATTTTTTTTACCATCTGATCTCAACCAATTTTGACAACCAAGAGGTGTACCATGCTATTGCATTGGTTATTGAACAAGAAAAAAAATAAATCGCCAATAAATACATGAACCAAGTATGAAAAATACAACATAATTCCCTCTATTCAGATTTCTTTTTTATTCAATATTCAGATCTATTTTTTTATTTAAGCATCAAAATGTTGCACCACTTGGAATTATTGAACAAGAAAAAATATTGCCAATAAATACATGAACCAAGTATGAAAAATACAAGCTAATTCCCTCTATTCAGATTTTTTTTATTTAACATTCAGATCTATTTTTTTATTTAAGCGTCAAAATGTTGCACCACTTGGAATTATGTACGCAGTTCAAGAGTGAAAGCTTCTCCACCCAACCATTCCCTTCTAAAGGGGAAAATTAACTTTCAAAAAAGGCACAAAAAATTCCTAATAAAACGAAATACTGCAGAAAGTTCTTTTCCTAGATCAAACCAACAATATTTGATAATTCCTTTGTGGAATCACGAAAGTGGAAGTGCATATTTCAGGACTACAGCCAAGCAAAAGATCATTTTTGTTAATTTAGGTATATTATGGACAACAAATAGAGCTGGCCAAGTACATTCAAGTGACTTAAGTGATTCTCCAAATATAATCACACTTCTCTGACAACATCATGGTAGCTTCTTTTCATCAAATTAGCACTAAGAACAGTGTTTTCACATATATAAGAGAGAACAATGGTTTCTCAAGGGATACCTGAATTTCCATCCTCTCATGGAGGTATGCCAGCCCTTCTGCAGCACCTAAGGCTATATGCAACCTTATAGCCCATGGAAGAGAGAGATAAGCTCTGTTAAATAAGTGGTCATCTAGAGTTTTGTTAGGCAAGAACTCATAGACCAACATCCTTTGTGCTCCTCTTTCACCATCCACAGAACAATATCCAATAAGCTTAACAAGATTTGTGTGTTCCACAACACCTAAAAACTGCACTTCTGTCAACCATTGTTTGTGACCCTAGATAGATCAAATTGAATGTCATAAAAGATCTACTTAAGAACAAAAGAAAATAATAATAATAATCTACAAAGGTAACAATAACATTTCAAGTAGTTCAATGAAGGTGAAACAATTTCTTGAAAACATCTGCAAATAAATAATGCTACATCAAATTCAGAAAATAAATACAACAGAAGAAGTCAGTTAATGCTATAGAACAATAAATCAAGATACATTTTAAAAAATCAATGTGAAGTAAAATTCGAAGTATTCAAATGATAAAACAATCACAAGATCCTATATCCTTCACTGAGTTTTTTGTCACATTATCCTGCATGGAAATCTCATTCTTTGCCAAATAATGGTTTTGTCACTTTTGGCATCATTATGTGCACATTCATGCAGCTCATTGCCAAAGTAGATGAAACTAGCTCTCGATTGCATGCCCATTACCTGTTGACCATGCAGCTCAGTATGTGCATATTCATGCACAATAAATCTGGATCACAACTACAACTTAAGCCTATTGCCTAAGTTACGTGGCATATACTGAATGAAAAATGCAGAGTATAATAACTTATTTTTGGATCTTTTTTCTCCCAACAAAAACTCTATGGTTGAAGAATGCATGACGCTATAAAACACTTGAGATTGAGCACAAGTACCTGCATGCCTTGTGGATTAAGCTTCTTGATGGCCACTATGGTGCTATCTCCCTTCCCATTGGGAGGCTTGACATAGCCTTTATACACGCTTCCGAACCCACCCTCACCAATCTTGAGCAGCCTACTGAAGTCGTTAGTTGCATTTCTAAGCTCCTTGAACTCAAAAACACGAAGGTTCTGTGCCCCTCTTTCCTCGTACAACTCAGGTATGCTTTTCTGAGAGGACGCAGAGAAAGTGGACTTGCTCATCTGCTCCACAGCTGCTGAATCCTCTGACATGCCCGTGGCATCTTTTGATGTGGACATCAGTGAGGAAATGGGCGTTGTTCCCTGGATGGGAGAGGAAACCCCGGGCCTTCTAGATATGTATCTCTTTTTGAAATAGCTGAAGCACCCCATTCTTGGAAGTGGGCAAAATCTTCGGAAGCTAAAGAGAAGGTCTCTAACACACTTTGTAGAGGAAAAACATCAACGAGAGTGGAAGAAAATTGGAGAATCTGAAGATAACAAAGGATTGAGAAGCAAGAAAACGAACAGAAGTGAGTAAAGTCTGTCAAAAGCGCGACGAAGATTGGAAAGGGAAAAAATATGAAAGTGGAAGTAAATAAAGACGGGTCCTTTACGAAAAACAAAATAACACAAAGATGTTTGAAAAAGAAGCAAACCTGAAGATTTCTAGAAGCAGACAATGAAAACGAAGTTTACCGAAGAACAAACGCAACGAGAGGAAGACAGAAGAAACAATTCAGCAAACTGGGTGCTTGGGGCAGGAAAACATGGAGCCACAGCAAAATGAAGACGATATCCAGACAAAAAAAAAAGTGCTAACTATTCGTCCTTCGTCGATCGTCGCAGTGGAAGAACAAGAAGTAGCGCGAGAGCGGAAACATGGAAATAAACAGAAGGAAACAAAGCGTGACAAGGAGAGAAAGAGAAGCGAAGATAAATTAGTCACCTGAGTCAAATTTCTGCGGCAATCTCCGCCTTGCACCACACGCACACGGAGGACCACCGATCGTAGGTGCTTCTCGAAGATTACGGCTCTTGAACATCACAGTAGAGGGAAACGAAACAAAGCAGGAGCGGAAGGCCCATCTCTTTCCACCCCTGCGACTTGGGGAGAAAGGTTCAAAAATGGCTGCTCTTGACTGAATTCAACCTCCGGAAGTGGGTGGACTTGGCTGGCAGAGTCAGATCGGTCGCAGTCATCGATGGGCGACAAGGAGCGTTGGCTGTGGATAAAGCTCGGGGCTGAATGCTGGATTGGAGGAATCAGAACAAGTCAACAAGCGAAACGTTAAATAAATAAATTAATAATAATAATAATAATATACAATGATGTTTTTTATTTTTAAATCAGAAAACACGTTTTATTTTAATTTTTTATGAAAAGAACCTCTTATGTCACTGTTCTATCATATGTATTTAAATATCCTTAATATTATTCTATCTTATTCAATATTATTATCTCTCCTTTACATTTTTTTATTTTAATTTTTATATTATATTAATTATAATTTTATAATTATTATAATGTGATTCATCTCACTATTATAACAATTAAAAAATTATAATTATTTTAATTATGATATTTAAAAAAACATAATTATTATAACACCGTTTGGTTTGATCATTTTCCGTTTTCATTTTCTTATTTTTTAAAAGTTACTGTTTGCTTTGTGTTTTCCAATCTCATTTTCTACAAAATGAGAAGTCATTTTCTAGAAAATTAGAAGTCATTTTCTAAGAAAACAGATTTTCTATAGAGAAAAAAACTGTAATAGAAAAATAAAAAATGAGAAAAGGCGGCTACAGTGTCGCACACCTCCTCATCACACGATTATTTTAATAAAATAATTTATTAAATTAATAAATATAATTTGATATTTTTTTTTAATAAAATAATTCATTAAAAATAATGATTTTAATAAAATAATTTATTAAATTAATAATTATAATTTTTTATCTTTAAAAATTTAAAATAAATTTATATATATTTTAATAAAATAATTATTTCAATAAAATAATTCATTAAATTAATAAATATAATTCCTTAATTTTATTTTTTAAAATTTAAAACAAATTTATATTTATTTTAATAAAATAATTTATTAAAATAATTATTTTATTAAAATAATTAGTTAAATTAATAAATATAAGTTGATAATTTTATTTTAATAAAATAATTTATTAAAAATAATTATTTTTAGAAAATAATTCATTAAATTAATAAATATAATTTGTTAATTTTTTTTTAAAAAAATTAAAATAAATTTATATATATTAATAAAATAATTATTTTATTCATTAAATTAATAAATATAATTCTTTAATTTTATTTTTTTAATTTAAAATAAATTTATATTTATTTTGATAAAATAATTTATTAAAATAATAAATATATTTTGATAAATTTATTTTAATAAAATAATTTATTAAAAATAATTATTTTAATAAAATAATTCATTAAATTAATAATTTATTAATTTTATTTTTTAAAATTTAAAAGAAATTTATATATATATTAATAAAATAATTTATTAAAATAATTATTTTAATAAAATAATTTATTAAATTAATAAATATAATTCATTAATTTTATTTTTTAAATTTAAAATAAATTATTCTTTAAATTTATAAATATTTAAATTAAAATTTATTAATTTATTAATTTGATTTCAATTAGATTTCAAATTATGTAATTTTGTATTAGAAGGTCAGGTTTGACCCCTTTCTAATATGGTTGATCTTTTTCTTGTATGATTTTTTTTGTGATAAGATAGTATTTTTATTAAAAAAATTCTATTTTATTTATAATTTTTTATATTAATAAAACAAACGTATTTTTTAATTTTATTTTCTAGAAAATAGAAAACAGTATATCATACCAAACGTATTTTCTGTTTTCTAAAAACTAGATCAGAAAATAAAAAATAAAAAATAAAAAATAGAAAAAAAAATTTCAAACCAAACGCCAAGTGTTCCATGATTTAGAAATAAAAATTATTTTTTTAATTTGTATCCAAAAAATATAACTGATTTTGAAAACTAATTTTAAGAGTTTATATGTGGTAAGATAAATACCTTTAAAATCTTTTATCATTCATAGATATTACAATTATAATAATTATGATTTATAATTATTACATATTTTAGTGGCTATTGATCATAATTATAATATATTTAACTATTTTAATCGGACTAAAATTGACTCAATAGTTACGCATCACAACTACTATCCTTGTAATAGTTATGCTATTTTGATAATAAAATAGAAATTTTATAGACATTTTAACATTAATAAAATATTAAACATCATTAAGATTGTTACTGAATACTAAAGAGTATTTTAATTTCTTTTTTTAAGGTAAAGTTTTTTAATTGCACCCTCAATCGGTTTCAGACACTTGCACAACACACCATATACATAGCATTATCTCCCAACTCATCGGACCTATTGATTTAATGAATAAATCTCACCCTTTGGCAAGTTAAAGAAAAATATATTAAGTACATGTGCTTGTTATTATATAAGAATTAAGAGCACGTACATCCATAATAACAGAGGTCTAATTCGATTATATAGTCTGTATAAATTGAACGACTTCAAACGGTCCTGCTCAATACACACAAAGTGTACTAGTGTAATTTTATAGTCAAGATAAACTAATACCAATTACACTACAACCGTTCCAATGGTTTGTCCCAATCCATCTTGGTTGTGAGCTACTATTTATAATTTATAAGGAACTGATAACATGATCTTTTGTATGACACACACCATATTATCTAGAATATAAATTAAGTGGGCAACTACATTAACATATATCAGAAATATAAAATGTAAACATTTGACCAAAGTGATTCTCATTTTAAATTAGATGTTCATATAAAAAACTAGGCTTATAGTATACATCCTAACACTTTTATATAGTGCTCAAGTCGACTCAAGCAGATCTCAAGTCGACTCTAGCTCTACTTGATCCTCTATCTCCGCGACGACTTTGTCCTCAGGTCGACTTGAGTCCAACCTCAAGTCGACTCTAGTCCGACGTGGCATTTCCCGATAACCTTCGCCTCTCTGTGTCGTTATCTGGTGCTCAAGTCGACTCTAGTCCTTGCTCCAGTCAACTTGAGTCCGAAGTGGAGAAACAGAACGCGCAGAACTTCCGTTTGCGGGTTGACTGGACTTCAGGTCAACTTGAGTTTCACTCAAGTCGACTCCAACATGGAAAAAATCAATTTTTTCACCTAGAATCTATGTGTTCATTCTCTCCAACCCTGCAGAACAAGTTAGACAAATAACATGCAAATAAGATTTTGGAGAGTCAGTTCCTAGAACTGTCTCTTGGTCTTAACTTCAGGTCTCTAGTGAGACCTTGGATTAAACCGACGCCTACTGTTCCCCTTGGAGAACGCGTCTTGATCCACTCCAAGAGAATTTTACCTTTGTCAATCAAGTCCTCCTGACTCGTAGGACTTTTGCTCGGCTCTGTCCTCAGCCCCCAGGTTTTATGCTACGGCTCGGTCCTCTCTGACCCTCCCAGACTTCTGCTGAGACTCAATCCTCCAGATCAGCCCAAACTTCTACTGTGACTCGGTCCTCCAGACCAGCCCAGACTTCACCTGGTGCTTCGACTCTGCCAAGGTTTCTGTCGGATCCTCCAGATCAGGGCTTACTTGTGTCTAGCCGCAACTAGGACTTAGTCCTTTACCTAACCTCAACTAGGAGTTAGCTCAACTTGCTCAAACCTGCTCCCTGCATACTTATATTAACAACATCAGCTCATCAACACACTTAACTTGAACTTGATGCCATTATCAAAACTAAGGTTCGATCGTCTGGTACTCCTTGCACCAACAGTGATGTTATATTTGATGAAAAAGACACTTGGTCATGGAATTAAATGGCGTTAAAGAAAATATTCCTATAGATTTGATGATGATAAGAAATTGCAACAACCTATGGAGGATGAGCAACATGAGGAAATCACTCAAAATATTTCCATAACATGTCAAAGTATGAATCACAAAGGCCACAATGTGTTTGAAGAAGACAAACATGGATGTCTAATTATGAAGTGATTGGAATTGACCAAGGTGATGATCCACTTATATATTTTACTTTGTTTTCAGATTGTAACCCCACTTTGTTTTTAGATTGTAACCCTACTATCTTTAAAGTGACTGTAAAAAAACCAAAATGGAGAAAAACTATGAATGATGAAATTATAGCAATTAAAAAAAAATAATATATAGGAGTTATGTAATCTTCCTAAAGGGCAAAAGACAATTGGTGTAAAGTAGATTTACAAGACAAAGTTAAAGGAATATGGTGATATTGACAAGGGCTATAAGAAAGAATTTGGTATTGATTATAAAGAGGTTTTTGCTCGTGTGGAAAGACATGATACAATCAGAGGTGATATCGATGGCAACCCAAAATTCATGGTCTATCTTTCAATTGGATGTAAAATCAACATTCCTCCATGGAGATTTGAAAAAACATATATTTATTGACAACCTCTTGGTTATATGAAATTTGATAATGAGCATAAAGTCTATAGATTAAAGAAAACTCTATATGAATTAAAATTGTAAGCCCCATAAGCTTGGTATAATCGTATAAAAACTTATTTTTTAAAAGAAGGATTTCAAAAATATCCTTATGAACATACTCTTTTCTCTAAAATTGAAGATAGAGGGAAAATATTGATAGTTTGCTTTATGTAGATTACTTGATCTACATTGAAAATAGTATATCTATGTTTGAAAATTTAAAAAAATTCATGATGATAAAATTTGAGATGTTTATCTTGGTATATGCATTATTTTCTTGGTATTGAAATGGTGCAAGTTTCTGTTAGAATTTTTATTCCTCAAAGAATATATGTGAAAGAAATCTTAGGCAAGTTTCAAATAAAAGATTGCAATACTGTAAACACTCCATTTTAGAGTGAAGCTACACAAAGACATTAGAGGAAAAAAGGTTGATGTCACACTTTACAAATAGATAGTGGGAAGTTTAATGTTTGACAACGACAAGACCTGATATAATGCATGTTGTAAGTATAATTAGCAGGTACATGAATTGTGCTACAAAAGTGCATCTCTTGGCTATAATTTTTTTTTTTATACTTGCAAAGTATTAAAGAATTTGAGTTGTTCTACAAAAAGGGAGAAAAGTCAGATCTATTTGGTTTTACAGAGAGTGATTATGCAAGAGATCTAGATGATAAAAAAAAGTACATCTAAGTATGTTTTCATATTGTGGACAAGAGTCATTTCATGGTCATCAAAGAAATAATCTATTGTTATCTTATCATTCATTGAAGTTAAGTTTGTTGTTGCAACATCGTGTACTTGTCAAGTTATTTGGCTAAAGAAAATTCTTAAAGAATTACATTTCAAAGAGGATGGACCTACTCAGATTTATTGTGATAACAGTTCAGTAATAAAGCTTTCTAAAAATCCAATGTTATATAGTTGAAGTAAACACAGATGTGAGGTATATTTTCTTGAAGAATCTCACAAATGATGAAGTCGTTAATCTTATTTACTATGGAAGAGAGGCTTAAATTATTGAAATACTAACCAAGCCTCTCAAATTTTCTACATTTCAAAAGCTAAAAAAATTACTTGATATTTCTACATAGAGTTTTAAAGTTTAAACTCTTATTAAATTGATTGTTGCATTTGAATATCAATTTAAGGGAGGAATTATTGATAAAATTTAATGTAAATGTTAATGTGGGTTGATGAATTGATATATTTTAATTAGTGATGAATGTTAGTGGTTATAGTGTTGGGAGTGGGAGTAGTGGGAGATGTGGATAGTTATCAAAACTGCTCAATTACCTCACCACTTACCCCACTACTCTTCCTTTATTAAAGGTGCGTCCAAGTTCTGGAGAGAACGGTTGTTGAATTTTTTTTGAAAGCTGTGTGCCTTGTGGAAATCTCTTTGAAGGATGAACATTTATTGTTGATAGAGATTTAGTTTATGATAGCGAAGGGTTGTTTGATTCGTAATATCCTTCCGACAACAAACACGACTAACAACAAGATCAACAAAGAATCGTTGTAAATATTTATAGTTTTTTTATTTGATAATTCATGCATTTGAAACAACAATTGTATTAGAGCCAAGTTTTGAATGCATAATTCTATTTTGAGATTATCTCATAATAAGTATGCTTAGGCCTAATTTATACTGTTCATGTAAAAGTAAAATTATGAACCTAATATTGCAGGAACATAAATGATACTGTTTATAAAAAATATGAACATTAGTTGCATCATAAATAGTACTTGTACTGTTCATGTGCATTTTTTTCTTTAATGTTTGAAAAAAATTAGATGAATAGTAACTATACGAAAAAACATTTAAAAAGTTATAAATAGTAATTGCACCGTTCACATCTCGGCTACTGTTCATTTATATTATGAATAGCGTTAATATTGTTCACGATAAAAATGTGCTGAATAGTAACCATAAAAAAATGCATTAAATTTTTTTTTTGAAATGCATGGGATGATGGCATAAATGAAGTTAGCATTTTTTTGGCATGTTATAAAAACTGTTTGCATTAGAAAAATTAAAATGCGTATGTGATTTTCTCTTTACTGTTTCAATTGGATTTAAATAGATAAGATGAGATGTGATGTTTCCCTTTATTGTTTTAATTGGATTGAAATAGAACTGGGCTTGAAAAAATATATATATTTGAGTTTAGGTCAAAGTCCAATTAGATTAGTTTTAATGAGGAGGACTAAGTTTGCACTCGAGACTCGGTAACTCACTCAGACTCAATCAGTCGAGTACTGCTAAGTGTTTTAGCACTTGGGAGCACAACATACCGAGTGGTTGATTGAAAGAACAACTTGAACTCAAATTTAAACAACTTGGACTCGGCTCGCTTACGGAGTCGGCATTGCTCACAAACCAAGCGACTCGGGTATACCGAGTGGGTACTTGGACTCGGTTAACAGTGTGACTTGGATTTGTCGAGTGGGGACGCTAGCCTAGTCGTTCGAGATGTACTTACTCGGATTTGAATTCGACTTGAAGAGTTTGTTTTTGATTGGACTCTAGCAAACGAAGCGTAGAAGCGCTCGGGGTGCTCAGGAGGAGTCGATCACACTCAGACCATTCAAAATCTGTATTCAATAGTTAATCTGACCAAGAGTATTTTGATGGACCAAGAAGGGCACACAAGGAGTGAGTTGGAAGGGCTTAATACATTTGATAGACAAGAAGCCAAGAGGATGTCTACTCAAGGTAAGTTGGTGATATGAGTTAAGTGACTTGTACTTAAGATGAGGGTAGAAACTCAACTAAGACAGACTCAATGTTACTTGATTTGATTCAGGGTTCTAGGCGACCAAAATCAAGTTCTGAGTAATCAAAATTGAGTTTCGAGCTATTGAAACCAAGTTTTGGGCATCGAAATCGGGTTCTGGGCGATCGATTATCTGTCAAAAAACATGTTCGACCAATCGATGCATAGTATTTTTATCATTATTTGTTTTGAACAAATAAGTTGCAGAGGATCAAGCAATCATTTGTAGGATCGGTGTGTGCGCTAGAGGGGGATGAATAGCGCACGCTCGTTTGTTCTTTCTATCAAAAACACTAGCAGCGGATATTAAATACCAACACACAGACTAGCAGATTTTCCTTTGTTCCTAATCCCCAAGGTTAGTACATCCAAGATTTATGTACAGGAAGGGGCCTGCCCACTAATGGTCTCTTTTCTAAAACTTTTTTAGAGCCAAAAAAATTCGTCTTACAGTGTAAATAATATAAAAGGAAATACAAGACAATAAGACTTAATTAAAATAAAGCAAATACTCATGTAGTCGATCTAAATGCCCTTGAGTACAACGCTGAAGGTGCATGGAATTCTGTCTTGTTGTTATATTTGGGAGGTGTCCTAAGGCAATCGCCTTATGATTATACTTTGTATTGAATAAATTCACTGTTTAAGTGCATATTTTATATGTTTGATTGGATCTTAGACTTGTTCACTGAATGTCCACAATACATTTCATAGCATGAGAGAATTTGTGATACGATCACAAACTGTGAGTTTCTCTACATGTGTAATTATGAAAGTATTGAAACTATCCCTAGTCGATGAATTGATGAACACGGACGTCATCGATTCTGTTGAGACTAGCACGTTTATACTCCTTGGTTTACCAAGCAGTAGCTCTCACTAGCTGGAGACATTGGATGTTGAGAGTTAAACGTGGATGCTAGTTAAAGGTAGCTAGTTCATTGGAGTGACCTGCCATGAGACTTCATGTGGTTCCTTTTATGTCAATGAAGTTCTCAGTGCAGCTTAAGTGCGAGTTTCCTTAGACTTGCGGTATTCAAGTCACCTTGGTCGCGGAAGCTTATACTTTAACATCTTAAGCAAGCATCTCCAAGGAGGTGTGGACCCGAGATGATTGGGTATAAGTTGAAGTGCCCGAAGGTGTTTGAATAGCCCACAGAGGATTCACCGCTCTTTATAAAAGAGACGTATACCCTACGACCGCTTGTTTGGATTGTTACTGAAAGTCTTTGGCCAAAGCAACACGTATTCTTGAACACGTGTACGAGTAACTCGAATCCTCAGAACAAGGAAGTAAGCTTGGGCTAGGTGTGACGTAGTCAGCCTAGTGGGGACTGACACACACAGACCATGTCCTGAACCAAGCGGGTATAAGACGGTGAAAGGAACGAGGCACGTTTCAGTAAAGCTGCTGAAGGGTTTAGAAATTGTTCTGAAATCAGTTATTGATTTTTCGGTCAATTGGGGATCATGATGTACTACTAGGTGCCACTCATGATCGATCCGAAATTAAGGAGTTAATTTCGGACGGCCAACATAACCGGAAACCTATTGGGTCACACGCATTACAAGTTTGGAAGGACTTAAAACGAGTTTGAGAATTAGATTCTCAGAACAGAAGAAATCCGGTTAGACCGGACAAAGGCAAATGATGGATTCTATCTTATGAAGATGGATTAAACGAAATCGGAAATGATCTGGTTGTTGAACCAGACAAACCGATTTTGAACCAAAGATTGAACCAACTTGGTTTGGTTCATGTTGGAAGGCATTTTGGCAAAATGGAAGGCATGACGGGCTTCGTCTTGAGAAGACGAAACAAACGAAACTTGTTTGGGTCAAATCGGAGTTCGTTTGGTTACTTCAATTAAAGGTTTTGGTTATGAACCAAAACCAAACCAATTTTGAACCCGGAACCAAACCAACTTTGAACTTGAAACCCGGTTCAACCCGGTTTAAGGGAAAACCCTAAAACCGGTTCAACCGGTTCAAGAAGCAACCTGCTTCTTCCCTCAAACGCAATTTTTCCCAGCCCCAAGCGCCGACCGCCAAAGAAAAAGGAAGGAAACAAATCCCGATCAAGCGGATCGCGCAAACAAGGAAGGAAATCTTTTCTTCCATCCATCAAGCACACAAAGAAGGAAGAAGATCTCTGATGGTTCTTGATCTGGCGGTGAAGAAGGAAGGAGATGCTAGATTTTCCAAATCCCCTTTAAGAAGGAAAGAGGGTGGCCGGTTGGTCTAAGGAGGGTTTCGGTTCTTTAAAGAAGAGGGCTGGCTATGGTTGCTTCCCTTTTTCTAGCCGCCCCACCTCTTGCCGATTCTTCTTCTTCCCTTTGCTTCTGTTGCCCGATCCAGATTGGGTTCCTTTGTTTCTGCCGCCCTTCCAATCGCCGGAGCTTTCTAAGCTCTGCCTGCGGTTGCTGAAAAAGGAGCTCGCCGGAGAACCACTTCACCTTGCCAGAGCTTCTGCCGGTGTTTGCTCACCTTGCTGCTTGCGGCTGCTGTCCGGCCTTGCTTGAGCTTGAACTGCTGTGCTTGCCGGAGTTTGCTGCCGTTGTTCTGCTTTGCTGTTGTTGCCTGCTGCTGCTGCCAGATATGACTATTAGTCCTTGCTCCTGAAGTCACCATGGTTCCCAACATAAGGAGTTATATGCTTTGGTTTCGTCAAACGTCACCCGTAACTGAGTGGACTATAAAGGCGATTACTGGGTGTATAACGAGTTATGTAGTGGGATGTGAGTGATGTAGATGAGATCTATCCCTCCCATATAACGGGAGTGATATCTTAGTTCTTGATAGAGTGAGACCACTAAAGTGCATGGCCATGTCCAAATGAGTCAACATGAGATATTGAGCTCGTTTGATTGAGTGAGCCTACTTGGAGTTCAAGACATAGATTGATTAGAGGATGACACGGTCTATGCCTCGGTTTAATCAATCTTGATATCAAGGATAGAAGGACATGGTCACATATTGTGAGAGTCACAATTAATAGTCACAAGGTGATGTTGGATCTCAACATTCTTGTAGCTTGGGTAGTAGTGATGTGTTGCTAGATACCGCTCACTACTTATGTACCTAAATGAGTTTAGGGGTCATCATAAATATTGACTTGACTTTTTGCCATGTCATCATTATGTTGACTTGACTCATGCCACCTCATGGTCAATTATTGAGTTGACCATTTGACCTTTAGGTGAGGTGGCATAAGTGATGACCAATGGTGAGCCTCCACATCATTCCGGCTCGTGCCTTTGAGAAGATCACCGGAAATTAGTTTACCGGCGATCGTTAGAAAACCCCGGAAACGAAAGCAACGTGTGTTGTTGCGCGTTTCCGATATTAGGGTATTCTTCTGTATCGACCGTTGCTGATTTACGGCTAGTACCGCGACCAGCAACGCGACTCGTGCTTGAGAAGCTGTCCCGACAAACTTGGCGTGGATCACCGATAGAGCAACTCAACGGTTCATGCCATTTCCGCTGAAAGTCATACGTCAGGTATACCTAGAATAAATGGTTATTCTAAAATTTTAAATTTCTATTATCTGTGCAAACCTGTTGTATCTTGCATGCGTGCGTTGTGAGTGTTGTAATAATTAGTTTATTATTTGTTTTGCTTCCGCTGTGTATGTTTTTGAAACGCATAAACACGCGCAACGCACCTAGCCGATCCCAACAGTGGTATCAGAGCCAGGCTGTGCAAGCAAACGCGGAAAAATATTTTTCATATTATAGTTTGTATATTAGGAAATATATATTTTAAATTAAGAATTTTCTAATTATAGAAATTCCTTAATTTGTTAAGGAAATTTCAATTTAGGAAATTTTATTTTCCTAAAATAATTAGAATTTCCTAATTTAAATTTTTATTTCCTAAAATAAAATATGTGGTTAAATTTGGAATTGTTTCCTAATTTAACAAAAGATCGCGATTCATGAAATCAGATCTTTAAACATATTTTAACAAACCATAATTGGAAATTTATAATTAGTTGCCATATATGCCATGCCATATAAAATTGTCATGTTTAGCTGCATTATGCCATGCCATATATGCCATGCCATATAAAATTACCATGACTAGTTGCATTATTTATGTCATGCCATAAATGCCATGTCATGTAGATTTTGCATGAAAGATGATGAGACTGAAAATCCCTTATTTAAAATATTAAAGCTAACACCTTCCGTTAATATGCTTTGAACCAGAACTTGGTTTCTGGCTTGGGTTGTTGGACTCTCTCCAAGCCCAAACCTGAAATCAAATATGTTCAAATCATAGAGACTCGATCTCGTGATTAACGGGTTGACTTTAACTTGAAGCATTGACTTGTTGGACTCTCTCCAAGGTCAATGTGGATAGAGGTGAAGTTGGGTGCTATGTATACGATGCATACGTGTTAATGCGTTAACAACCCGATGTTTATGCCAATATTCAATTAGTTGATAGCATAATGTGATAGTTATGTATACGCGATACATAATTGACACACGATGTCTACCACCGTAGCTAAGAATAGCTTGTTGGACTCTCTCCAAGGTTATTCTTATCTATGGTGGATATCAACCCATTTGGAGAAAAATAATTATCTCCCGAATCAGAGTAAGGGCTCTCGAATTCGTAAAATAAATGGGAATTATTTATATAAAAATTGTTTACAAATATATTCAAAACTCATCTCTCATATATGCTCGATTTGTTTTCTTTCTTAGGTTAATCGTTTAAGAATGTCGTCTTTGAATTTGCGTACGATTTTGGATACCAATAAGTTGACTGGCCCTAACTTCCTGGACTGGTATAGAAATTTGAGAATCGTTCTCAAAACTGAAAAACTAGCCTATGTCCTTGATGACCTTCTTCCCACATCCTTGGCAGATGATGCAACTGATGACCAAAAGTTGGCCTATCAAAAACATCTGGCTGATTCTGAATTAGCTAGTTGCATCATGTTAGCCTCTATGTCACCCGACCTGCAAAAACAGCATGAGCATATGGATGCTTATACTATTATTTTTCATCTTCGTGAGTTGTTCGATGAGCAGGCGAGATCCGAACGGTTCGATGTCTCTAAGCTCCTCTTTCGCTCACGAATGCAGGAAGGTACATCTGCAGTACAACATGTATTGAAGATGTACGGGTACATTGAGAGGCTAGGGACACTCGGTTTTGCGATGGACCACGAGTTAAGTATTGACTTAATTCTGCATAGTTTATCCGACAGTCATTCACACTTTGTGATGAACTATCGAATGAACCGAATCGAGTCCACGATACCGGAGTTGATCAACATGCTCAAGACTATTGAGCCATCTGTCAAGAATGAGAAGAAGGCTGTGATGCTGGTTGATTCCTCTAAGAAAGGTTCTAAGAGAAAGGCAACTCGTCAGAATAAAGGGAAGAAAAAGAAGGCCAAGGTTACTGAACCTGCTTCAAAAGGACCATGCCATCACTGTGGCAAGATGGGTCACTGGAGAAGAAACTGCAAGGCTTATCTTGAGACTGTGAAGGCAAAGAAGGCATCTGATGCTGCATCCGCCTCAGGTATTTTCGTAATCGAATGCCATACTATTTCCTCAAGCACTTGGGTATTAGATACTGGGTGTGGCTCACATATATGTAATGACATGCAGGGGCTAAGGAAAAGTAGAAGACTTGCCAAAGGAGATTCAAGCTTACGAGTTGGAAACGGAGCAAAGGTTGCAGCTGTAGCCATTGGAACGTACTTGTTGAATCTCCCTAGTGGACATGTCTTAGAGTTGGAAAACTGTTATTATGTTCCTGCTTTAATAAAGAACATTGTTTCTATTTCTTGCTTAAATAGAAAAGGTTTTCATTTGACTTTTAGTAACAATTGTTGTTACATAACTTTGAATGGAATTCTTTATGGAACCGGAACGTTATATAATGGTATCTACGTGTTAGAAAATTCCAACGAAGCATTCAATATCGAAACAACCAATAAACGTGCTCGAATAGATGATCCGTTATCCTCCTACACATGGCATTGTCGTCTTGGCCATATAAGCAAGAAACGCATGTCTGAACTCCAAAAGATTGGTAGTTTAGAGTCATTTGAATTAGATTCATTTGACACATGCGAATCATGCTTAAAAGGTAAGATGACCAAGTCACCTTTTACTGGAAAGGGAGAAATAGTGGGAGAGTTGCTTGGTCTTGTACATACCGATGTATGTGGACCAATGTCAACTCAAGCACAAGGAGGGTACAACTACTTCATCACCTTTATCGATGATCATTCACGATATGGGTATATATATTTAATGAAATATAAATCTGAAGCTTTTGAAAAGTTCAAAGAGTTCAGAAATGAAGTAGAGAAACAACTTGACAAAAGTATTAAGATACTTCGATCTGATCGAGGTGGTGAGTACTTAAGTCAAGAGTTTCAGGATTATCTTAGAGATAATGGAATACTGTCTCAATGGACTCCGCCGTATACACCTCAACATAATGGTGTATCTGAGAGGCGAAACCGAACCTTGTTAGACATGGTAAGGTCAATGATGAACCATGCAGATCTTCCTAGATCCTTTTGGGGTTACGCACTCGAGACTGCTGTTTACTTGCTAAATAGGGTCCCGACTAAGGCTGTCTCTTCAACTCCATATGAGATATGGAATAGTAAGAAACCTCACTTATCTTATTTGAAGATATGGGGTTGTCCTGCTTATGTGAAGAGGATTATGTCAGATAAGCTAGATGCTAAATCTGACAAATGTCTATTTATTGGATACCCTAAGGAAACAAGGGGTTACCAATTCTATCATCCCGAGGAACAAAAGGTGTTTGTTCGATGTCTTCCTCGTACAAGATCTTTAATGAAGTATATGAGGAAGAAAAGAGCTTTTACAGAGTTAGAGATCAATAAAGAAGATGAAAGAATGCTTTCTTTTTCTCTGCGACGTTGACCGCTCTTTTTATCAAATTCAGTGCACCAGTCGACTGCTCCTAAAGGCCAGTCGACTGATGGCCTTCAACGGGAATTAAATATGCATTTAATTCGTTAGTTGTCACTCCAACGGCAGTATATCAGTCGACTGCTCATGGCCAGTCGACTGCTCCAGTCGACTGTCCACTCGACTGATTTTTCTGTGCTTGTCTGTGTGTGCTCCGGATCAACCCCAGTCGACTGCTGGCAGGGCCAGTCGACTGCCACAGCTGAAAACTTCCCTTTTTAGCTTCTCTTCACCCCTTAGCCTTGATGCAAGCCTTCAAACGTCTTCCACAAGCCTCGTGCTCTTCCTTGCACTAGCTTGAGACATTTCCCTCGACTTCATCGTGCTAAGACATCCTTGCCAAGAGGCCTCGCCTCCGGGACTTCATCCTTGCCAAGAGGCCGCGCCTCCGGGACTTCACCTTTGCCAAGAGGCCGCGCCTCCGAGACTTCACCAATTGCCAAGTCTCCACTCCTGGACTTTCCTGTGAACTCAAGTCACACATGTTAGATAAACAAACATTGCCTAACTTAACTGATTTAGCCAAACATTAAAATCCAATCACTTGGGGCACGATTGCACCAACAATCTCCCCCTTTTTGATGTTTGGCAAAAATTATTTAAGTTATGTCTTTAAATACAACATGTATAATATCACCATGCATAATCATGCTTTAATCAGAATTAATCAAATTAATCAAATAAGCATAAACATTTAGCATGAATAGATAATCATTAAAGCCTAACTTTCCATTTCATTCTCCCCCTTTTTGACATATAGCAAAAAGAATTAGGGAAATATCATAGCAAATAATGAATAAGAATTTAATCGTTTCAAGAGAAATGGATAATGACAAATGCTATAATTTCTCCTCCTGAATCTTTACCTCTTGATAAGCTAGGATTTTATGACATTTTATGGATTCAAGTTGGATTTCTACATGAAAATAAAATGCTAAATGACATGAATTGATTGCAATTGTGATTTGTTGAATATTTGGATGATTAATTCTAATTTCTGTGATTTAATGGTTAATTTGATATTAATTGAGCTTGATTTCTTGTATGGTCCAAATTGAACCACGATTGAGCCAAATGAAGACCGAGTCAAGTCAAAATTGGTCAATTCGATAGTCTTAAAACATTATGATCAAGATTTGGGTTAAATTGGAGCTGAAATCAGATCAATTGGAGCTAAATTGGACGAAGTGGGTCAAATCATGGCTAACTCGGGTTGAACCAGCTTAACCGAGCCGGCTAGCTACAGTGGAATTCAAATCCACGTTATAAAGAGAAGAAACACTGTAGCAAAATCGCGGTTACTGTAGCAGACTGTAGCAGCTTCGTTCTCGCCATTTTCTTCGCTGTTTTCTTTAGGTTTAGCATAGGATCTTCGAGTTTTTCCATTTCAAATCAATTCCCAGCTTCTAGAGACGACTACGATCTCAGTTTGGTGTTGAAGGAGGCTCGATTTCTTCTGTTGAGGGTTTTCTTCAGAGGTTCGTTGCCGCCGCAGATTCCAGTTGCGATTTTCAGATTCAGGCTGATCGGAGCTATAAATTACACTCGGAGGCGTTCCTCGAGGGTTATTGAAGGTTCCTGAGCTTTAACTTACCAACGATTTGAAGGATCACAGCTCGATCAACAGATTCTAGATTGTCTCTGTTTTGCAATTCAAGGGCGTTCCCTGTGGCTGATCAGATGCAACTTAGATTCAAGTGAGCTGAGAATTGGAGTTGTTCTCTGGATTTTTGATCATAGACCAGATCTAGTGTGACGGCTAGATTGGATTTGGTTTTGAAAGGGAAGATCCGAAGCTTTTAGTTTAATTTTTGTGCTGTTCTGAATGTTCTGTATTTTTGAAATTTGTTTTTCCTGTTGAACTGAATTTGATTTCGTTAATCTAGTGATTGCATCAGTTTAGTTTTCATTTTGTCATACTCGTAAGTTTCATAGATTTAGCCCACTTAGCATTTGATTCTTGAGTTTGTAAAGTTATAGTCACTATTCCGTATCAATTCATTGTACAGTGTATCAATCTGAATTTTGTGAGTTTAAGCAGCAATTGAAGTTTAACATCCGGAGCTTTGAGTTAGAGAAATTGATGCTTTGAATTCTGTAATTGTCATTGTTCATGGGATTGCATTTCATTTAGCCTAATTTGTTTACATTGTATGTTTCTTGATTGCATGGATCATGAAGTTAGGTAATGTGTCATTAGTTCAAAGTGTGTTTTGAGTTTATGCTTCAGTTCCTAAGTTCTGTTCTTTGCATTGCTACTTTAAATTGAATCCATGTTTCTGAGTTTTTACTTTTGAAATAGTTCAAGTTCCATTTACTTGTTAAACCTTAGCTTAATTCTATGATTTTGTCTTTAATTGTTGTTTTAGTTTCTTTCTTTAAATACTACATTGTTTCTTGTTTCTAATTTCATGTTTCATTTACATTTCATTAAAAATCTAAAAACCCTCATCTATATTTGAAAAACCCAAAAATAGAACGACATTCTAGCTTGATTCATACAACTCCCTACTAGTCCTTGGAAAAATACGACTCGTTGCCCCTATATTACATTTGTTTTGTGAGCTAAGGGTTTTCGATTATAAATTCTAATTTGAAGCTCATTCGTGACACTAGTTTTGGGCTTATCAAATTTTGGCGCCGTTGCCGGGGAATAACTAGTAGGATTTGTTTGAATTGAGCTATCTTCATTTTTCTTTATTGCTTTGATCATTGTTGGTTCCTACAATGTATGAAAACTCATTTTATCAGCAACCACATTTTCAACAGCAAAATTTTTATTTGCAGGAACCTTATCAAGGTTTTCAACAAGTGGATCAACCATTTCAAGCTCAAAATCAGAATTTTCAGGATGGACAATTTCAACAAGGGTTTCAACAGCCTTTTCATCAATCTCAACAACAAAACAATCAATTTTAGCACCAAAACCAAGTATTTCAGCCTCTAAACAATCAACCACAGAATTTTCAGCAACCCTACAATAATTTCCAGCCAAGTTTTTATCATTCACAGCCTCAACATTCAAATTTCCAGCAACCGCAATTTCAGCCTTCAAACCAGAATTTCTAGGGGGATACACTTATTCCTTAAACCCAAAAATGCATGAAAGAAATTCAAACCTTTATTTCCAAAAAAAAATGCTCATGAAAATGGACATGTTATTACTGATATAAAACTGAAAATGAAAATGAAAAATAAAGGATGGTATTAACAATGAACATAAAGCGTAAGATAGAAAACTCCCCTTTTGGTTGGGTAGATTGCATCATGAAGTCCAAACATCCACCTCTAGCTCCTTTAATTCTTCAAATTATATCTTGAGTCGGTGGATATAAGCCTTCGATCCATTTATGCCTCACCTTATACAGAATAATTTCATAAATCCATGCATTCTTCATTCTGGTAGGCTCCAACTCATCTTTCTTCACATGACCAAACATTAATAATTTGAGCCTCCTTAGTGGTTTTCTGAATGATTTTACATTTTCCTCAAAGTAAATTCTATATACCCAAATGGTAGGCTCCACACCAATCATATCAACCACTTATTTTCAAGGATTTACTTTGAGAAAAATGTAAAATCATTCAGAAAACCACTAAGGAGGCTCAAATTATTAATGTTTGGTCATGTGAAGAAAGATGAGTTGGAGCCTACCAGAATGAAGAATGCATGGATTTATGAAATTATTCTGTATAAGGTGAGGCATAAATGGATCGAAGGCTTATATCCACCGACTCAAGGAATAATTTGAAGAATTAAAGGAGCTAGAGGTGGATGTTTGGATTTCATGATGCAATCTACCCGACTAAAAGGGGAGTTTTCTATCTTACACCTTCTGTTCATTGTTTATACCGTCCTTTATTTTTCTTTTTCATTTTCAGTTTTATATCAGTAATAACATGCCATTTTCATGAGCATTTTTGTTGGAAATAAAGTCTTGAATTTCATTTCATGCATGGGTGGGTGTGAGGAATAAATGTATCCCCCTAGAGAGTCTTTATATCATTTTAGAGATCTTTGAAAGTGAGTTAAATTTGATTGATTATTTTTGGAATTAAGTTCATGGATGAATGCTCTTGAACACTTGAATGACCCTTAGTAATGGATTCTAGAGTGATGAAATTAAGGTAGTGTACATTTTCTACCTAGTGAGGTTTATACCCTATTTGTGTGATGCACTTTTGTGATTGATTACTCTAGAACTTGCTTGTGTTCTTTCAAGGCTAAATTTTCTATGATGGGTCCACATTTATGAAGGCTAATAATTTTGTTTCATCAACCACACATTTTCCTTTAAATCACTCTATACCTATACTTCACATCATTTTCCTTTAAATCTTTTTCATCCTAATTTCGATACACCTTTTCTTTTATCTTGGATGTGGATATTTTTGAATGCTATTAATGTTTCTTGCTTGAGATGGTTAAGGATTTAAGTGTGGGGGAAGGATGTTTGGTTGCACTCTATCGGTTAAAGGAGTTGTACAGTTGGTTAATTGAAATAATCTTCATTTGTAATCTTGCTGTGAGTAACCAACCAAGTTAAGAATGGATGTAAGTTTTGAATTTGTTTCAAAGAGTGAGGAAAGTATCAATAGCTTGGTTGAGTTGGTAAATTTCGGTGGATCTTATGCATTTCAAGTAGTCAGTGAGTATCAAGTTGAGAGTTTTATCAAGTTTGTTGATGGCATCAAGTAAAGGAGAGGAAATAGCAAGGAGCAAGGTATTAAGTAATTCTGATTTGGCAGGACTGTTCAGTGCTATTTCTGAGAGTGTGAGACTGTATAGACCTGTTGTGACTTGAATTTTCTGATGCTTTATTGTTGTGATTCTATAAGCTGTAAAATGGAAGGCAATTGTTGTGTGATTAAGTAGGATTTGAGCTGAAAATCCGGCTGCAGATAAACAGAAGTTGCATAAAATTCTTGAGCTAATGTTGAGTTGAAAGGAGTTTCATTACTGATTAAAGTAATGGAAGGAAAGGTCTTGATCTGTAAAACAGATTTAAGGAGAGTTTTTGAATTCTGAAAAATTCAGATGCTGATTTCTGATAAATACTGGAGTTTGATAAATGCTGGATTTTGCGCAAGATGTTGCTGTTTTGTCTGTTTATTTCAGTTTCTGAGTATTGATGCTGAAAGCTGAATCTGGAGCTGGAAATCTGGTATTGCTGGAATTTGGAAATTGCAGAAACTGGTATTGTTTGGTTCTGTCTGAGAAAGAATAAATAGTATAAGATGGCTGTTTTGGCACAAATGGTTTGGCTGAAATCTGTTCGGATAGTATCAGCTTGTGAAAGAATCTGTAAACTGGATATTAATTAAATGAAATTCTTGTTCTCTAGCCAATAATCTCAGAATCTGAATATGCTCCAGCTGGATTTCTGAAACTTTGAAGTGGCAGTTCTTTTCATGTGCCAATTTTAAACGATTTGCAGGATTTGTGTGAGCTGATGAAGTTTTGAATTGCTTTGTTTGAAATTCTTTCAATAATCATTTGTAAATACAGATACAGGAAAAGAATTGGAATTGAAGATGTAGATTTCTGTTTTGCCTGTTTATATCGGTTTCTGAAATTATAGCAGATGCTGGAAATCTGATAATAACTGAAGTTGGCAAAAAGGAAGCTGGAATTTGTAGGAAGCTGGAAATTGCAGAATGCTGGGATTTGACAATTGCTGTAAATTTGGTACAGAGGAGCTGAATCATGCTGGATTCTGGAATATGATGGTTGTCTGAAATGAACAACAGTTGCTGGATTCTGGAATATGATGGTTGTTGATGAATGCAAGTAAGAAAAAGAAGAAACAGCAGTAAGATCAAAATGAATAAATTCAGAAAAACAGTTTACTGCTAATGTTGATTGCAGCAGATGGATTTCTTGAGAACATTCTATAATATATTTGTTGCTGATGTTGTGCAGATTTAAAGTAGAGATTAGTAGACATGTAATGCAACTCAATAGCTTTATAAATGGCTGCTGTAATTTGGTGCGGTGGAAGGAAGGAATTATGATCAGATCAGAAATATGTAAGAAATCAGATTGAAAATCAGGAAAACAGGAAGTTTCAAAAATTTGTCTTGTAAAGTTCTAAATCTGGAAAGCTGATTAATTCTGGTGCAAATTACTTCTTTTTCAAGCATTCTCTAGACAATAAACTGAGAATTTAATTTAGATTGTGAAAGGAAACAGCAAGGAGAACTAAAGAAAAGATTCCAGGAAAAAAAAAAACAGAAAAGAAGTGCTAGAGAATCACACAGATTTCAAGCTCCAGAAAGAAGCTTATCAGTAGATAAATGCAAACCTGATGTTTACACTTGTCGAATCATCAATAGCTTTATCATTTGTTGTTGTAATTTGTTGCAATGGTTAAAATGGGAAGCTGTTTACTCTGGATGTTTTGTAGATTTGGCACAAAAGGGGTTGAATGATAATCAGATTCTGAAATTATGCAGATTCTGATTTCTGGAATCTGGAAAATGCTGAATTCTGGTATTGTTTTGGTTTGTCTGAGACAGACAAATGTTTAAGTGTGGGGGAGTTAAGAGCAAAAGAAAAAGAAAAGAAGCAGAAGGAAGAAATCCAGAAAAACAGAAAATACAGAATCTGTTGAATTTTTACAGCTGCTGTTTTGAGAATTTTTCTAGCTACTGATTTGCATTCAAATTGAAAGGAAAATTGCATGATGATGAGCATTAGTAATTAATCTACAAACTGGAAAAAAATGGAAGGAAAAACAGAATAGAACAGTAGGAAAAAAAAATTCCAGAAAAACAGAAAATGCAGAATTTCAGTATTTTCCAGTTGCTGTTTTGAAATTGTTTGAGCACTGATTTGAGCTCGGATTGCAGAGAAATTGCAGTATGATAAACATTAGTAATCAATCTTCATTATGGAAAAAGAATGGATGAAAAACAGTGAAGAAAATTTAGAGAACAAAGAAAGTATCACTTTGGTTTTGAATAGTTTTTGGATTTCGCTGTGTCATCGATACTTTGCAATTATGGTTTACTGTGAAATGGATTTTGCTTGCTAATGATTGGTTGCTATTTCTTATCTCTTTTGAGACTTAAATGTGAAGGAATTGAGCTTGTTTGCAAAGGGAAACAAAAGATAGCAAAATTGGTGAAGTTTTGAAGAAAATGAGGAAAGGAGGAGGAGATTGTATCAAGAAGAAGAATTGGAAAGGTTTAGACCAAATTTGTTTCATGGAATTGAAGAATAAACAGAAACAAATGTGTTACAAAAGAAATGAAATAGAAAAGAGGGCAAGAGGTCATTGGTTAGCATTTAAGTATATCCATATCTACCACTACCATGCATTTTCTTTAAAGTTCCTTTTCTTAACCTTGTTCTTTCTAAATTCTTATCTCATTTGTTTCAGTTCTTGATTTCTTTATTGTCTTCAATAATCCTTAATAAGTGTGGATTCAAAATCAAGAATGCTAGTGGAGAGTAGAAAACAAGCAAGCCTATGGAAGTGCATGAAACTTAAGTTGCTTGAGTGAGCCCTACTTTACTTGATCATGAATTAGAATTAGGGTGAGAGTTATTGATTTATCTACTGAAAACAACCTTGTGAGATTGAGTGTGGTGCATTTATCTTAATTAGTCATGAAGGATGAAACTTGCTAGGTGGTTAACCAAGTACAAGAGTTTAGTTCATGGACTTAAACTTTTGAGATTCTACAACTTTAGATAATTCTCTTTCAATTGTTTCTAATTATGATTGAGGATGATCTAGGGGGGTATGATAGTAGGAGTTTGTTAGTTTTATTGTTTTGGCTTGAGCGGGACGCACAAGGCTAAGTGTGGGGGAATTTGATGGGTTAAGATTTTATTGTATTTTATGGATTTAATTTGGATTTCTACATGAAAATAAAATGCTAAATGATATGAATTGATTGCAATTATGAAATATTGTATATTTTGGCAATTAATTCTAATTTCTGTGATTTTACGATAAATTTTGAGTTAATTAAGTTTGGTTGTTTGTAGGGTCCAAATTGAACCATGATCGAGCTAATTGGGACCGAGTCAAGTCAAATTCTTTTGAACCGAACTTCATGATCAAGATTTGAGTTGATTGGGATCGAACCGGAATCGAATTGGGATCGAATTGGAGCTAAACCGGCTTAAATTGGGTTGAACTAGGGTTGAATCAAGTTGAATTTGGAGCAGACCCGTTAAGCAGAGGAGCAGACCCGTTAAGAACAGTAGCCCGTTTTAAAGAGGAATGAACAGTGTTTTGACGCGGTTACTGTAGCAGCACTGTAGCATCTTCGTTTTCGCCAGTTTTCTTCTTCGTTTTCTTAGCTTTAGTGTAGGATCTTCGGGTTTCTTCCTTTCAAAGCCAATCTCCAGCTTCCAGAGATCAACTACAAACTGAGTTTGGGATTAATCGTATGCGGGATTGCACGGTGAGGGTTTCATCAGAGCATTTTCCTCCGCCGCGAATTTCAGATGGTTTCTCTTCAATCCAACCTAATCGGAGCATTCGAGTCATTTGGAGGCGTTCCTCGTTGGTTATTGAAGGTTCCTGAGCTTTAAATCACCAGCGATTTGAAGGATCCCAGCTGAATCATCAAATCTAGATCCAGTTCTGTTCGGAGTTTCATCAGGGCGTTCCCTGTTGCTGATCAGATCCGAGCTAGATCAAATCAAGCTGAGTTTTGAAGCTGTGTTTCTGGATTTCTGATGATTGTTATCAGATCTTGTGTGACGACAAGATTGGAGTTGATTTTGGAAGGGAAGATCCGAGATTATGCTATTTCTGTTCTGTTTTTCAGATTCTTGTTTCTGTAATGAAATTTTCATTCATGTTCTGAGCAAAATTGTGCACTGATTCTTGAATTCGATTTACTTGGTTAATGTTCTTGATAATGTTTGAATTCTGATCTTTTAAATGTTTTCTTAATTTCACTTTTGCAGCCTTCTTTGAATCTGATTTCAATTGTCTGAAGTTTCAATTCACTGTTCACCGTATCAGTATTTTGATCTGATTAACTAGTAGTTCATTCGATGGCTTAAGGGTTAGTTTCATGTGTTAGTTAATTGCATATGATAGTTAGATTACATCTTTATCTTGCAAGCTAGATTGGCTCTTTAGAATGCAATTCCTTGATTTAGTATATTGTTTCCTTTAGTTATTCCATTGCATTTTATATTTTAGTTCTGATTTCAATAACTTGTTAGTATTTTGAGTTTTGCATTTTAGATTCATAAACGTTAGTTGAATTTTGATTCCTTACAAGCAGAGAGAGTTGAATGTTAGATTCATTTTAGATTTCAATGCTAATTAATCTAGGTTGATACTGTTAGTTCATTTGAGTTGCATTCCTAAGTGTGCTTCATACCTAGTTTCAATGGTTTCAATTCTAGTTTAGCAAATTGCATTTTTTTTTTGTTGTTGATGTTCATTTACTGATTTGAACTTACATTTTATTTTAAATCATCAAAACACCAAAACCCCCATTTTATATAAAAACCCAAAAATAGAACGACAACGTAGCTTGATTCATACAAATTCTCTGCTAGTCCTTGGAAAATACGACTCGTGGCCCCTATATTACATTTTCTTGTGAGTTTAAGGGTTTTCGATTATAAATTCTAATTTGAGGCTCATTCGTGACATCAATTGTGGGCTTAGAATTGCTTCAGCAAACTGGAATTTCAGCAGTTTCCGAAATTGCAGAATGTCACTGATACAAGTATCAGTTCTGCCTTTATACTGGAATTTATATATCCATAATGGTGGTAGAGAGTAGAAGATTAGCAAACTTATGGTAGTTCAAGAAACATGTGTAGCTTGAGTGCACTCTACCAAGAGCATACATTTTAGTTTAGAAGGAGAGCCACATAATGTTATCCTGGGAGGTTTGAGTGATATCATGTTCAATTCATTCATGAAAGTGGAAGTTAGTATTTAGTAACCGAAAGTAAATGGGTGTCCAAGAATGCTTAAAGATCTTTGAGATTTATTATTTTAGATGGTTGCTTCTTCGATTTACTAATCATGTTTCGAAATGTGTTGAGGGGGGGGTGCCATTGAAGTAGGATTTTATTTTCTATACTTGCTTGAGACAAGCAAGAATAAGTGTGGGGGATTTTGATGGTTAGTTAATTGGCATTATATTTTGATTCGAATCGTTAGATATTTGGATTTATGTGGGTTAAATAAAGGAGTTTTGATGTTAAAATTGATATTCATGATTTTCTTTAGAGTTTATTCAAATTTGATTAATCATGATTGTTTGTTTTAATTTTGGTTTTAGGTTACAAAATACTGGGATCATTGATGAGCTCGAGTTAGCCAGGTCGAATCAATGTTGAACTTGTCTAATCAAATCAGGGAAGCAAGCTAGAAATTGAGTCAAGGAATTAGGTTTAACTGCTGAACCGGACCAAGGTGATCATATGAACCCGGTTCAATGGAGAAAACACCGTGTGGGAGAAGCAAACAGTAGCCTCGCAAATTCAGATCGCGATTTCTGTCTACGCGCGCGCGACAACGACGGCGAGCTCCGTTCACATCTCCGATCCAGTTCAGCTTCCTTCTTCAATGGCGATTTCCGCAACCTTCAACAATCAGCAAGAAGATCACCAGATCGAGATCAATACCAAGTTCTAGACGCCACTTCTTTCCTCCGCAAATGCCCATAGACCCATTTATGTGCTGACATAACAGATCATTCAACAACTTGGGAAGCACCTCCTCCGCATAACGCTCATAGTCTTCCTCGGAAGTACAATACCGATGGGAGGAGTCTTGAGGCACAGCTTGCGAAGGGGGTTCTGGACTTACTTGGACACGGGGAGGACGTGTAGCCCGCGATTTCTTCGAACGCCCCTGCGGGGGCTGAGGCACAGGAGGGTCGACATCCCCAGAAGGGCTGGCTAAAGACTTACCCTTATCATGTTGGCATTTGGTGCGGAGCTCGGGAAGGATAACTTTAAGCGGGGGGACCGACAGGGGCTCTGACTCCGAAAAGGTAGCAGGATCATCCAAGGTCTCAGTTATGTCTATGATAATTGGCTCCGAGCCCCCGAAAGCTGAGGAAACCTGCTTCTTGGACTCCCTCACCCTCTTACGGGAACGGGTCTCCCTGACAGTGGTAGAGGGAGGAGCGTCCGCTGAAGGGGCTTCGGGAGCCGGCTCGGGCACCAAAGAAGGACCCAACTTTGAAACCTCCTCCCCAAAAGACTCGACAGGAGCAGGAAAATAAACTGGGCCCTCAGAAGGGACTGGTAGGGGTACCTCCATATCAGCAGCAGCAACAATAGGGAATGAAGTCCCAACCTCTTCCACAGCCGAGACCCTCTCCCCCTCGGCAGCAGGGGTCCCAGCTCCAGCAATAGCAGTAGACTCCACAGGCTCAGTGCCAGCAGCAGCCTCCCCCAGCTCGGGGGTAGTTCCAGAAGAACCAGCAGCATCTTCTCCTACCCACCAGCTATCGGTGGTAGTAAGCTCCCACTTCAGACTCTCCTTCACCGACGCGCTCAGCATGATGTCCCCTATCAATAACAGAGAAGAAAGAATTAGTTAGTAGCAAAAAGGAAGATACAAATGACACTAGAGGAACTTACTCAAAGGGGCACCCATGGGAACACATTGGGACTTAGCCCAGCCTTATACAACAAGGCCTCATTGGAAATCAAGGTTTGTACGTCAAACTTGAGGTCTAGAAGAAGTTGAGAAGTCGTCAGAAAGAGGTGGCTGAACCTATACTGATCCAAGTCAGGAGAAGGAAGGGGCTCTGGACGGAAGAATGTAGGCCAATTATAAGGGTGAGGAGGCTTCAAGAAGAAATACTTATCCTTCCAACCCTTGTGAGAGGTAGGATAGTTGTCCAAAAAATTATGACCAGGCCTAGCGGACCAATAAATCTCACCCGTTCCCCCCTTCTTAAGGTCGAAGAAGTAATGGAAAGTGGTGGGATCCCGGGGAATCTGATAAATATCATAGACAATAGAGGCACCGCAAACCAGGCTAAAAGAGTTTGGAGCTAGTTGGGAAAGCGAAAGTTGGAAATAAGAGGCTAAGTTCTGCAAGAAGAGGGGAATAGGAAAACGCAAGCCTCCCTCTACTTGCTCCTGAAAGAAAGTCACGAACCCTGGAGGAGGTTCATGGGGCCTCTGGTCCCTGGTGGGGATTAGAATCTGGTGATCAGCAGGGATCCCGAACTGGGCGCGAAGCAAGACCCCCTCATCCTCAGTGAATCGAGAGGGTTTGCACCTCTCGTACCACAAGACCTTGGTTGACATTAGGGCTAGTACCAAGGAAGACAAAAGGTAACAGAACCCTAAGGGACTAGGGACCGATAAAATTAGAGGAGCTCGCAAGAAGAAACCCTAAACAAGAGGCGAAAGCAAAGAAGGCAGCCTGAAGATAACACTAACAGGGCACACTGGCACAAAACGACCGGAGACGAAAAACTAGGGTTTTAAGGGAAAACGAAGAAGACCGGAAGGAGAACCCGAGGAATGCAGGAAAAGCGAACAAAACGCTTAAGGAAAGGAAGGAAAACTTACGGAAAACAAGATGTTCGCGAAGGAGAGTGGAGCACAGGCGATCGAGGGCGCGAAGGCGAGGACTAGGGTTAGGCGAAGTAATCGGAGAAGGTGGAAGGAAGAGAAGATAAATCAAACGGTCGTTCGATCTCGACCGTTGAAGCATCAAAGCCCCAGATCGACGGACTAGGGAAAGCAATAAATTGAGCGCGAAACTTACCCCCTCCACAGCGACAACGCGACAGGAGAAATGAGGGCCACTTAGGTTCAACTCGAGTTCAGTCAGTCGCCTGCGTCTCCTTCGACTAAACTAGGTCGGGAGCCTTGTGATCTGGGACGAATATCCTTCATCAAGGAAGGGATACGGATAGAGAAAGGATAGGAGCTCGGAAGGGTATTTTCGGGAGACTAAAGGGAAAGTAGGGAAGACCAACCTCCCTTAACGCAAAAGATACAAATCTCATGCGAACGACCCGAACCCTCTCCCTGCCGTGCCCAGAGCTTTCCGCGACAATAACACATCATCTCATAACCAAATCCAGAAAAAGGTATCGGCACTGCTTGCCTACCTCCGGAACAGGTATCGGCACCGCTTGCCTACCTCCAGACCAGGTATCGGCACTGCTTGCCTACCTCTGGACCAAGTATCGGCACTGCTTGCCTACCTCCAGAACAGGTATCGGCACCGCTTGCCTACCTCCGGAACAGGTATCGGCACTGCTTGCCTACCTCCAGAACAGGTATCGGCACCGCTTGCCTACCTCCGAACCAGGTATCGGCATCATATGCCTACCTCCGGACCAGATGTCGGCATCACATGCCTACTTCCGGACCAAGCCTATCTCATAACCAGGTATTGGAGTTACCTGCCCATCTTCGGACCAGCTATCAGTACCACCTACCTACCTCCTCGTAAGGGACAAAGCCTGGTAGGCCCGCCTCCCAGCAAGATCAAAGCATCACAGCACCACTGGGCAAGACCCTAGCAAAGATCACCGATATCCCCTCGCTAAAATAAGGCCGCTAGTACATAAACATTTTAGGCGCGCCTCCCCAAATCGGTCATTCCCGACCTCCATCTGCGGCATGCATACCAACGGGGCACCCCATCAACCTCTCCACAAGAATTAGCAACAGATACCCATTCGCCTGCAAGGAGAAGAACACAGACCGAGTCCCTTTCTTGACCCAGTCTAGCCCTAAAGAAGAAGCCCCGTGTGGACACAACCGCCAGATAAAGATCTGCAAAATCTGAGCCGTCGGATGACTAAAAACCCTCAAAGATTATCTTTACCACGTCAATAGGAGATTGATAGCCAATCACCGACTCCAAGATCCTAAAATAACGCCCCCCCCTCCACTTCTATATAAACAGCACAGGTATGACAATAACCCTCTCTGAATTTTGGCCGGATACATACCCCTTTACTCATTGCCTGACTTGAGCATCGGAGTGGCCACGCCGGGACTCCCCGGCGCCCTGCTAACCCGTACGTTCAGTTGTTGTCTCTTCAGGGCCTCTCTCCTCGACGCGGTGATACCAGTTGACGCGGCCTCCTATTGCCTGGTGTTGCGGCTATCGTCGGCAGGGAGCCGGAACAATGATATATAAGGTCATCCTTAAGGTAATAACAACCTAAAATGGATTCATAAAGCTTGTTTTCAGTCTCCGAGGCAATGGTATCGCGGTAGGACATCCAGGTTGTCACTCAGGTACCTGCGATTCGATCCCCAACTACGGCGTATTTACAAAAATTTTCTTTCAAATGGAGAACGCAATCAAAGGATGCTGGACATCTAGGTTGGCCGCTACGTGCACTTTCCGATTTACCTTGGTGGCCGATGGAAAACTTTCATGGGACCAGATTAGTCACTCCCAAAGATAATTAACAGGACTAACTAAAATTTATCATAAAGCTTGTTTCCATATTCATTATAAAAAAGACCAACAAACTGTTGTCTTGAAGGAATACATGCTAATGCAAAGCACTTGAATTTTTTAGAATCAAATATACTCTTTTTAATTGCAGTAAAGTGACTACGGGAGGCGTAAATCTTTGACTACTCGAGCAGGAATCTCATTTTGAAATGTTCAAATGTTTTCAAGAGCTAAAATCGTTCCAATAGATTTTTCTTTGATAATGCATATGAATAAATACTTTTGGCTCTGAAAAAGAATTTGTAACTCAATTTTGACAGCATCTTTCAAATAATCTTTATTTAATTAATAAACAGGCATTTTGGAACTCATCAGTCATTCTTGAATTGGTAAGATCATTCACATCAATTAATAAATAAAAAAATGGACGAAAATATAGAACATGTACCCAACAAGTACAAAAATTGTTACATTTCTAAAAGCAACAATGATAATATTCAATACACATACCGAACATGAGAGGATCCAATTTCTTGGATGCAAATACTGAGGCAACAAAATCCGTGTATAATTGAGAAAGTCTCTGAAAGACCCATTCAAAGAACTACTAATACAACATAAAGCCTGATACTATCCACATTGAGCAATTGATGCCGAGCAGTGAGAAGTGAGGCATTGTCAAATTCCAAACTGAACCGACGAGGAACACACTTAATTTTACTTTAAGCTTCCTGCTTCAGAATGACGTTGGTAATGCCCATTGGTGACTTAGGCTGATAGTGTTGGTCAGTATCGACTTTCTCAATTTCCTATGGGAACATAGCAAAACATATCAAATGGCATAAAAGAACTCAATATTACCTCCACATGGACTTCCAAGACTAAAAGTTTCCTAAACCTATCCAGAGTTGTCAATGGCCATGCCTGGCCAGAACAGCCCAATTATGCTTGTGGCAAGCTGGGCGGAGCAGAATATAAACTTGTTGTATTGGGTCATACCCAAATACACTGGGAACCAGCCCAACCTCTGTCCAAAAGTAGAGGTGTCAAATGGATCAGTGCGCCTGTCAGCTGCCCCGACTTGGAATGCTTTGGTCTGTGTCAGACTTAGTTGCAAACAGGTCGGGTTTGTGCCTAGCATGGACTACAATAAGCCCAAATTAAGTATTAAGAGCATGACCTAATTTGAGTTGGGTCGTGCTAAGCCAGAATGAGAATTTTTGGGTCAAGGTTTTTTTTTATTTAATATTCATAATTTTCTAAATATCTGATAATAAATTTTTTTTGTTAAATATTTGATAATATTGAACAATTCTTCATTAAACAATAAATATTTAATATTCATATTTAATAATAATAATTTATCAAAATATTTTTTTAAGACATAATTTGGCCAGATTTGGGACAGACTAAGTTCCTAGCAACCCCATCTCAATTGAGGTTGGGCTTGCCAAGTATAGCCCAAATTGTTCTATGTTGGCTGAACCCATTTGACACCTCTAAGCTTAGCATATATAAAAAAATATTGCATTTATCATATTTTATCTAACTGAAACAAACGCAAGGATCTCAAAGAAGCATGCTTATGCTTATAATGCCATAACATTACATACTTCAAAGTTAAGGGCAATAAACCCATTCCTGATATTTTCAATAAATAGTATCTCCAGCAGTTTGGAGTTTTACAGATCGTGCCCTATTGTGAGTTTATCGCCCTTGCTGTTCCAATGTTAGTAATCTTCCTATTTCATGTATGCCTCCAAATATTTTAATTCAGACCCAAATTCTTGCTCTCACTTTTAAGCTAACCTCAAACCCTTTTCATGGACCATAGGTTGAACCATAATGTGACTTGAGCTAAAATGGCATATTTTAATATTAGGTAAAGAAGAAAGATATATTTCTATATATGTATCCGTATGTTCAAAGAAGTACATAGTAACTCCCAGATGGTGCAATGAGGTCATTGTTATTTTTGTACGGTGGAATTCACTGAGCTATAAATAATTTGGTGATTTTGTTGTTAGAACTTGTTAGAATGTTGCAGAATATCCTACTATACCAGCCAAACATAAATAAATATTTCAGGAAAACCCTACCTAAAAAACCAAATCCTAATAAACCATGACTTCAGACAATAATCATATATATATTAATACAAGACAGTTACTGTCATGCAGCTAAAATAATGTGCTTAGACTAGATTTATTAGCAACAAATAGCAAATAAGTTGACTAAAACATGGGATGTACTTGATTACCTGTACAACTTCTTCACCCTTGATAACTCGCCCAAAAAAAATAAGTTTGTCATTTAGATCAGAGATTGCTGCTGTCGTTATAAAGAGCTCAAATTCTTTATTGTCCTTGGTAGGCTTTCCAGTTCCAAGGATGAAGGTTTCATGCTTTGCACTGTTCATATGCAATATTTGATGTTAATCACATTATGAGCTCGGAAACTACAGTAAGAAATGAAAATATGAACTGCAAATAGAACTGAAAGGTACATAACCTTGTAGCAAGCTGGTGCTGCAATTTTCCTTTCAGTATCCACTCTTCTGCAGCTCCAGCTTTCTGTGAATGCCCCCCTTGAATTATATAATTTTTTATTACATGATTGAAAAGCATTCCTTTGAAGTAGCCTTTCTGGCTGCATGAGAAATATACTCTTCATCAGCTTATTAACGAAAACAAGGAGCATGCAGCTAATGGTCAATAGTCGACTGTAGCATAACTAATATTTGCTTAAAATGTCTCAGCTAGCCATAATATATAATTTCTGCAAGAATTGTAAATCAATGTGTTTCCACTAGCCGATCCAATGAATCATCATATTTTGAGCATTTGTTGATGCAGAACTTTCTGATTACATTTTTCATCTTCCAGGAAAGAAATTTAAAAGTTGACAAATATAAAATAAACATTTTAGCATTAACATTAAGGGAGGCACCTTTGAATTTATTGGAAGTGAATGGTGTGATATATATTTCTCTTTTATTTTCAATTTTCAAGGGCCTTGTTTTATTTTCTAAATAATTAAAGTCAAATAGAATTTCACGAACCAAATAAGAAATTTGATGGGTTTTAACAGTTTAAGAATTTCTAAATTTTATTTTTTTTCATTAGTCCTGTTTAAGAAAATAAGTATTTAGGAATAGGTTATTATAACCATTTTTGTCTAAGTTATTTTAGGAATATGCTATTTATTTCCAAGTTTTTGGGTGAAAAGGTCATAATTGGAGTTTACAAAATAAGGCCCAATCCTCTTGTTAATTCATTTTCAGCTTAACAAAATTTGGTTTTCCTCTGAGTTTTGTTCATCTTGGTGCTGTATTATTTACCACCAGATCACCCTTCCTTTCTATACATTATTCAGTGATAAGAAACTTGTAGTTCTTAGTATTGCACAAATGACTTTGGTATTCATATTTGACAGTCCCTATTATCATACCTGAACTCCCTACTTTCAGAATAGTTTACTATATTCACTCAAATTTTATAGTTAATATATTCTTAGCCTATAAAAGGCACTACAGTTTTTAGTAGGCCCTGTTTGTTTCACGGAGAGTTTCTGGATTTTTCAAATGACTACATTTTTAGGAAAATGACTTCTGTTCCTTGTATAAAAAAAGTCATTTTCAAAAACATTTATATTCTCTATTGACCGAAACGAAATTCCCCGTTCATGATTTTCCATTGCACCAATAATTAGAAAATCCAAAAACATATTTTTCTAGAAAATATTTTCTGCTGAAACAAATGGAGCATTAACTATAATCAACTATCTGTTGCAACAGTTCCCAAAAATAAAGAATCATAGACTATGCTAGATACTTTGTAACAAAACCATATCTGTAGAAGCAAGAGGTTGCCTGTCTAATGTCCAGAATCCAGCTTATATTTACAGTGGTATTCTTACTGCCTGTACTCTTTTTTTCTTTAAAGAACTTTCAGTTTAAACATTACATTATACATACCATATAACGAACGCGAGCAAATTTAAAAATACTTAACTTATTTCAGATTAAGTATAAGGAAGCTTACAAAGGATCTTGTTAACTACTCGAAGACTCAAACACTCTTGAGCTCCTTTCGAAAACACTAAGTGAAATAGGCAGAAGGGGTGAGATTTCGATGCCTGTAACACTATGACATACCTCCCTTATATAGAGTAGGAGGGAAGAGTCTGGAGCATGCCAGAATCTCTTCTGACTCAGCGTTTTTACAAAAGCACTCACAAGACATAAAGATAAAGGTGACACAAACTAAAGGTGACACAAAGGTGACATAAAGAAGCCACTATCTAATGTTTTAGTGCTTTCGGTGGAAAGTAGATGCTTTGGGTCCACCACTTTGATGCTTTCGGTGGAAAGTAGATGCTTTGGGTCCACCACTTCCGCTTAGTCATATTGCGTGTGGAATAATCCAGAGTCTTCTGGTGGATCATCCACGTCAGAATTTGCCCAGTCCTCATCATTTAGTACTTCAGGTTCAGGTTCAGGCTCTGGTTCAGGTTCATCAGGAATCCAGGGCTCATCATTATAGTGATTTGCGTTATTGGCATTAATCCTTTGCTGAACATAGTCCTCGATGAGATCGGCCCAGTACCATACATGACATCTATCATCAGGGCATTTGTAGAATCTTCTTCCAGGGTTTCTACTGGTACGGGATGTTAAGTAGGCTGCATCTTTACCACATGCACATTGAAGCGCTAATGGTGGTGCCATGAAATTTACCGAATATTTTCTTGGAAGAATCCTTTTTATACAAGCAGCTAGTCTTTCTTCCACTTCATTGTTTGAGTGTTCGGAAACTTCATTCACCGCTTTTAGCAGTGGTGTGAGCGCAGAATGCTCAAATTTTTGTACCATCAGGGCTTGAACAAGCCTGGAGAGTTCATCTGCTAAGATATTCTCCTTTCCATCAATATGTTCAAAGGAGACTTTAATACCGCATCCGGATATATAATCAGTCAGGGTCATCCATCTTACTCTTGACGGTTTATGCTCAGAACATTTTTCATAGAATTTTACTATGGCTTTGCTGTCTGTTCTGATTATTAGTTCAGATTTATCCAGATAATAAATCTTAAACTTTTCAAGACTAAGAATTACCGCCTGAATTTCAGCATCAATGGCTCCTTTAATTGGGTTAAAGCTGCCACTTGCATATGCACATATTCTTTCATTTGTCCTGGTTTCGCCCTTGCTAAGTTTCCACTTGCAAATTCCTCCCCATCCTTCCATGCAACCATCTGTCTCAATCACAATTATTGCATTAGTAGGGGGTATCATCTAAGTCAGGGAGTTTACGAACCTGATCCTTGATCTGTTGTATGATCTTTAGGTCTTGCTGATTAAGCCTTCTTTCTCCTTTGCCAGATGTTTTTGAATATAAAGGGCCCAGAATTTTTCCCAGATTAGGGATATAAGCCCTAGCATAGTTAAGAATACCAAGCCATCTTCTTAAGGCCTTCAGTTCTGTTAAACTCTCTGGTTTAGTATCAAGAACTTTGCTAATAATATGCTGTTGGAGCCGTATTTTAGAATCACCAATAATAGCTCCCAGAAATTCCACTTGCTGAACGCCAATTTTCATTTTTGTTGGACTAAGGATAAGCCCATTGTCTTCACATATAGTCATAAATTTCTTCAGATGTTCTCTGTGAGCTTCCTTAGTTTCAGAGAAAACCAGTATATCATCAACATAAACTGCTATAAAGGCCTCAGTACCTTTAAAACAGTTATCCATCTTGCGTTGAAATACTGCTGGGGCGTTCTTCAGACCAAATGGCATTACTAGCCATTCATAAAGACCATCTATGGCCCAAAAGGCTGTCCAAGGAATTGATTCCTCCTCCATAGCAACTTGATGAAATCCACTTTTGAGGTCAAATTTAGAATAAATCTTAGAATGACTTATTCTAGCAATAATAGTGTTGATTCCCGGTAACGAGTACTGATCTTTTTCAGTATTATCGTTAAGCCTTTTGTAATTAAAAACTAACCTTTCTTTACCTTTGGTTTCCTCTCCTGTTGCTGGATTCACTTCTGTGCCAGAATAGACAATAATTGCAGTAGTGCGGTGTCTGCTGGTTGAGGGTCTTATCACTTTCATCTCCAAAAGTTTATTCACATGCCTACTCATAGTTTCTTTCATGCTTGGAGTGACATGCTTTAAAGGACGATCCTCAATAGTAAGATTCGGATTCATGATCTCCAGCTTGCACTTGATTTGATTTTTTGTCCAGTGCTTCAAAGGCTCTTCTCCAATGACACCAAGCCTTTTCAGTCGCTCAAGTTCCTTGGGTTCTACTAATTCTTCATTAATAAGCCCAACTCTTGGAACTGCAGCACAGATGTCATAATACTCTGTTAGTTCTAATTCAAGCTCTTCAAGAAAGCATACCTCATGTGGTTTAACTGATGTTGTTACTGAAGTGACCAGTTTATAGAAAGTAACTTCGCCTTTCTCTATTCTTAAACCACCATCAAGAGCTTTTATAAAATTCATGCCTATTATGAAATCCAGATGCGACTGCATCGTAGGCATGACAAAGGTTCTTGGGATCCTGAAATATTGATCGCCAATCCATACCTTTCCGTCTTGAAGAATTTCAGTTACCTGTAGCTCCATTAACCCCTTGGATCATTGAATTGGTTAAGGAGGGTCTTCTTACCCTTGAAGAGACCTTTTCTCCATTACAGACACAAATTGCTGCTCCTGTGTCTAAGATTGCATTTAATGGGATTTTTTCTCCATTAATCTCAAGAACAATCTTTATATTCAGCAAATTATTACTTGGAATAGCTGCAGAAATTGAATATTCCTCAAAATGTAGTAAGGGAATAGAAGGGTTTAACCTTTCCTTAAGCTCAGCAATTTCCCTTTTATCAATATCAGCCAGCCTTTTGAATAATTCATTTTCTTGTTTGAGGAATTCCAGCTCATTCTTTTGCTGTTGATTGATCATTGTCATCAATTCATTATCCTGCCTGACCTTGAGAATTTCTTCCTCTAATTCTTCAGGTGCTTCCTGAATGATAGCAGGCTCAGCTATTCTTCTTTTTAGCTCTCTTATTTCGTCCTCCATGCTTTTGATTTTTTCTGATAATTCAGCATCTCTAGAGCTATACTTCCTTAGCAGGTCACTTTGCTTCTCTGCTAAGTCTTTCCAGTCTACTACCTTTATAGGGGTAGTGTCTTTTCTAGGAATAACTTTCTGGAAAGTGTGATATGTACACAAAGCACAAATGGTCAGTTTGCATAATAAACAATCCATGCGGTTACCTGACCTTGCCTCAAAGTGACAGTCTCTGCAAGTAGTGATCCCTTCCTGCTGGTAGTCCCATTCATGTGGACAGTAGTATTCTGTTTTAGAGACTTTCATCTTTGATCTCCAACCAGATTCACCAATAAAATACTCGGTTGGTTCTGGCTCAGTCTGCTCTTCCTGTAACATGAGGCAGTAAAATGTTTCATCATTATCACTATCATCAGTTTTCTTACTTTTGCCCTTGACCGAACTATTTGAATCTGCTTCATACTCATCACTTGATTCATCAGATTCTTCATAATAAGGTTGGCTTGTAGAGCCAAACCCCTTTTCTCCTCTAGTTGTCTGTGTAAGGGCTTCAACCTCTTGAATTTCAGGGTTCATAATCTTCTCAACTATCAATTGTGCAATATTATCTCCAATTTTAACACAAAATGTTTCAAAGGAGAAATTGAAAAGAATAACCTTGATGTTTCCCCTGTAATCAGAGTCAATAACTCCGCCATTTATAAAGATACCTTTTATACTCAGGCTTGATTTTGGGGCTATCCTTCCATAGGTGCCTTCATGTAATTGAACCTGTAGGCCAGTATCAATTAAACAATGTGAATGAGGTGAAATAATCGCACCTTCACATGCCGCCAGGTCATAACCCGCAGCTCCAGTTGTTTTCCTTTGGGGTAAAGAAGCCAAAGGATGCGTTCTGTGCACTTTCAGAACGTTGATTTGATCAAGGACTTTCATCATATCTTCTCTATAGTCCCTGGCCTTCCTCAAATACCTCCTGCCAGCGGGTGGTTTGAGGCTTCTAGATTGAAGTTCTTGTAGGGTTAAATATTTACTTCTGGATGAAGCTTCAGGAACTTCCCCTAGTGTTAATACTTCCAGAATCTGATTCTCTTCATTTTCTGATACTGAATAAATATCTGAGACATCTGATTCATCAAATCCGACTGACACAACTTCCAGTCCATCATCCAGTTGTAAAGACTCCAGAATTGCCACCCTATGCATTAACTTCTTTGGGTTAGTGCATTCTGATGCATAGTGGCCCATCTCTCCACAAGCAAAGCACTTGCAGTCTTTCTTTCTTTTAGAAAGGTACTTTTGCTTTTCTATCCTCACATGTGACTTGTGAGGCTTGCCATTGTATGTAGTGCTTTTGCGAGCACCATACTTCTTTGCAGCTTTATCTTTACCATATACACCATGTACTGGAATATCTTTGCACAAGCTCATTTTCTTGAACCTGCTTTGGAACGCCGCTTCCTGGCACATGTCAATTAAATAGTTTTTGGTAAAGATTATTCTGGCAGATACTCCTACCGTATTTGTAGGGTGCCTTTCTTTAAATGCCTTCTCAATTCTGTCCCCCAGGGGTCTAGGCATTTTTGTGAAGAACTCTGTTGATAATTCCTCGCCAGCCCAAGGCCTGCCACATTTAGAAGCTAAATGAAAATAATCATTCATATAGCGGAAAAGGGCCTTATCTGTCATTTCAGTGCATACGAGGCTCTTTAAATTCTTATAGGCAGCATCCTGCTCATCCGTAGTACCTGTTTTAGGATTTTCCAGGAAAAATATCATTCTTATCTGGTTCAGAATGTTCTGGGTCCCATTCTGACCAAGAGCAGAGGCCTTTAATGCTTCATATTCTCTGGGGTAGCTCATCCTCCAGGCCATAAACATCTTCTTCTCAGACTCCCCAAGCAGATTTTCAATATAGAGAACCTTATTTTCTGCATCTTCAATATTTTTATCAGCCATAAGTAATAAAGTAGAACTTTCCCATCTTTCAAATACCTTGACATCAAAATCATATGGCATGACAAATATTGAGCCTCTCATGATGTTTGCAGAAGGCAATTGGAACCATTCACTGCTATTGTTCCATTTAGTGGGCTTTTGGGAAGTATAACTCCTTTAGATTTGGAGCCCATCCCCTTGCTGCAACTGCAGGGGTGTATGCAGGTGTATCCATATCTGTATCCTGTGGAGGTCTATAAGAGCTAATAGCAGATTCATTAGTAGATAAGACTTTCTCAATGTTTTGAAGTTCGGGGTAATCATCATCAATATGATTAACAGCATATCTACTTTTATGAGACTCAGAATAATCTAAAATATCATAATCTGTCTCATATCCTAATTCAGATTCATCATCAGATGTTATTCTGTTCAAAAATTTTGAGATTACCTCTTCTTCTTCTCCCACCATACTTCCTGAAAAAGCAGTTCTTCCACAGCTGCTAAGGCAGGGTAATCATAATCTGAATCATCTAGAATTGTTATCATAGCAACAATATGTTGCTCATCATCTGTTTCATCATCCTGTGCATTGTATTGTGGTTGCCTGGATGATGATGCTGCTTGATACTCCCCAAACATTAACGTTTGGCTGCCATCATAATTAGTTATAGTTTCTAAAGAAGAAGGTAACATAGGAACAATTACCCTTGATGGCTTTAAGTTCCATGAAAGCCTTTGGAACTTAGCAGCAGAGTGTTTAGAGGCATCAATAGCCTTGACACCTTTAGATCTCAAATATTCAGCCACCTTGTTGATCTGGAATGCAAATCCAACATTTGGAGTGTTGGACAGTCTTGCAGTGATGCTCCTGGTTATCAACAGGTTTGCTTCAGCTCCTGACCAGGATTCATAACCCCTGGTTTGAATTGAGATCTGTATATGCCTATAAAAATCTCTGATTGTAAGCATAATATCAGGCATAATATAGATAAGTTGATTTCCTTCTGATAAATCAACTTCCATGGCAGCTATAATACTCCGGTCATCAGAACTCCACCGGGTATCCCTGAAAACAATTAGTGCCATAGTTCCAGCATATCTTCTATGTAAGATCTGGAAACGTACCTGGAGTATTCCAAGATGGATATACTCTAAGTTCAGCTTGAGCCAGACGCTCAAAGGAATCCTCCATAATGAAGGATCTATCTTGTTGATCCAATCCAGTGATCAACATGCGTTCTTCCGCCCGGAAATGATATACTCTGTGATGAATAGTGTCACGGCGGGTCATATACAACACTTCAGCAGGCACAGTTCGTGCCCGTTGCTGCATGGATCTTCTGAGCTCAGTCTCAGGGTTCATAAGAAGGGCAAGTGTATGTTCCCTTGGTTGTCTTCCTATGATGGTTCTTCCAATGTTGGCTATGCTTCTGCCAACTCTTTGTGCTTCGTACCGCGCGTGTGCAGAACGCCGGTATTCTCTGATTTGGTCTTCCACTAATGGCGCACCATTAGCTCTGCTACTTGTTGCTACTTCTGTTCCAGTAACAGATGGAAGATGTGCTCTTGTAGAAGCCATATTAATTCTTTTCAGAGGCTTCTTGTATTTGTTTAAGCACCTCAAAGGGATTTCTGTAAACTTTAATCTTCCCTTTGTTCTGCACGAATTTTTCTCCTTGAGAGCTAAGATGAGTTCCTTCTAGTTGATTGATGAGTTTTGATATCTCTTGTCAGAAACTCTGGTCTTTTTAAGCTTCTGCAACTTCCTGTCTAAGTTTGCTAATAACAGTGAAGAGAATAGTGTTTACTTGCCTTGATAAAGTAGTAATGGGAGTTGGTACTGAGCTTTGTTCTGTAAAGCCAAGGCCTCCGTCAGTCCATCCAAGTGAAGTTGAGCTAATAGCTTCTTTGTACTGGTGTGTCTACTAATGGGTTCATCCCAGTATAGATTTTTTAAGGGAGTGGATTAGCTCTTCCACTTTGTCAACCTTTCTGGATAATTCTTCGGTAAGAGCTTCAGTTTGCTTTTCAATGAGCTTTGGTTGCTCACTGATCTTAAGTACCAGCTCTTCTACGTCCTTTTTAGACAGAGGGCGTTTATCCAGATAATCTTGCCTCAGACACAAGATTTCTTCCTTCAGAAGGTCTTGTTTTAACAATAAATCCTTCAAGTCAGCCCGCTGCTGTCGTACAACTTTTGCAAGCTTAGGAACTTCTTGCAATTGTTCAGCTTGTTCCTGCAGCTTAGTACGCAATTCAAGAATATGCAAGCAGCTTTGTTTACTTAAGGCAAATAATGCTTTGTTACCCAAATCTACTCTATAGGCAGTAACCTTTAGGTTATGGGCGAAGTCTGCCTTTGAAGTAGACTCTAGATTCAAATAATCTAGATGTTTTCTGTCATTCCAATTGTTTTTCCACAAATTAAACTGGTTTTCAAACTCTTTTAAGTCGTTGTTCATGCAAAATTATGTCTTCTGAAAAATTCAGTTATAAAAGCGAATAGGGTTTACCTTTAGGATGCTTTCACCTTTGTTCTTCATGCTTCTTCCTTCTTACGTCTTACTAGGTATGTGTTTTCAAATCCATCTTTGTTCTGTAAAGCCAAGGCCTCCGTCAGTCCATCCAAGTGAAGTTGAGCTAATAGCTTCTTTGTACTCTGGTGTGTCTACTAATGGGTTCATCCCAGTATAGACTTCTTCAGGGAGTGGATTAGCTCTTCCACTTTGTCAACCTTTCTGGATAATTCTTCGGTAAGAGCTTCAGTTTGCTTTTCAATGAGCTTTGGTTGCTCACTGATCTTAAGTACCAGCTCTTCTACGTCCTTCTTAGACAGAGGGCGTTTATCCAGATAATCTTGCCTCAGACACAAGATTTCTTCCTTCAGAAGGTCTTGTTTTAACAATAAATCCTTCAAGTCAGCCCGCTGCTGTCGTACAACTTTTGCAAGCTTAGGAACTTCTTGCAATTGTTCAGCTTGTTCCTGCAGCTTAGTACGCAATTCAAGAATATGCAAGCAGCTTTGTTTACTTAAGGCAAATAATGCTTTGTTACCCAAATCTACTCTATAGGCAGTAACCTTTAGGTTATGGGCGAAGTCTGCCTTTGAAGTAGACTCTAGATTCAAATAATCTAGATGTTTTCTGTCATTCCAATTGTTTTTCCACAAATTAAACTGGTTTTCAAACTCTTTTAAGTCGTTGTTCATGCAAAATTATGTCTTCTGAAAAATTCAGTTATAAAAGCGAATAGGGTTTACCTTTAGGATGCTTTCACCTTTGTTCTTCATGCTTCTTCCTTCTTACGTCTTACTAGGTATGATAAGTCGAATAGGTATTCTTTCTCTTCTAATTTAAGAACCCGGAAGTGCTAAGTAAAGTAAGGAAATATGATCCGTTGTCCAAGAAAATTGGAGCTGGGAAGGCAGAGGAGTCGTTTGCTTAAGGTCGCTTTTAGCCAAGGATGGGCGTTCAGACCGTGTCAAGACTCGGAGATCTTCTAGTATCCTCCAATAGGGATGAGGAACCTCGTGAACACTTTGAGGAATATTCAATTTCTGCAGCTATTCCAAGTAATAATCTGCTGAATATTAAAATTGTTCTTGAGATTAATGGAGAGAAAACTCCATTAAATGCAATTTTAGACACAGGAGCAGCTATTTGTGTCTGTAATGGAGAAAAGATCTCGTCAAACTTCAGAAGACCCTCCTTAACCAATTCAATAATTCAAGGGGTTAATGGAGCTACACAAGTTACTGAAATTCTCCAAGATGGAAAGGTATGGATTGGGGACCAATATTTCCGGATCCCAAGAACCTTTGTCATGCCTAGGATGCAGTCGCATCTGGATTTCATAATAGGCATGAATTTCATAAAAGCTCTGGATGGTGGTTTAAGAATTGAGAAAGGCGAAGTTACTTTCTACAAGCTAGTTACTTCAGTAACAGCATCAGTAAAACCACATGAGGTATGTTTCCTTGAAGAACTTGACTTGGAACTAACTGAGTATTATGATATATGTGCTGCAGTTCCAAGAATTGGGCTAATCAATGAAGAATTAGTGGAGCCCAAGGAAATTGACAGGCTAAAAAGGCTTGGTATTATTGGAGAAGAGCCTTTAAAGCACTGGGAAAGGAATCAAATCAAGTGCAAGCTGGAAATCATGAACCCGAATCTTACTATTGAGGATCGTCCTCTAAAGCATGTCACGCCAAGCATGAAAGAAGCCATGAAGGGACATGTTGATAAACTTCTGAAAATGAAAGTGATAAGACCCTCATCCAGCAGACACCGCACTACTGCAATTACTCTCTCCCGCACTCTATATAAGGGAGGCATATCATGGTGTTACAGACATCGAACATCGAACACCGAACATCGAGTCTATTTCACCAAGTGTTTTCGAAAGGAGCTCAAGTGTGTTTGAGTCTTCGAGTAGTTAACAAGATCCTTTGTAAGTATCTTCAATCTGAAATAAGTTGAAGTTTTTTTTTCCGCCCCTTGTGGTATCAGAGCTTGGTTTGTGCATTGTAATTATGTCTTTCATGGGGTAAAACCCTTGAATAGGGAGCCTTAGGCTCTGCTTATCCTTGTTATGAATGCTTAATACTTTGATATATTTTCTTTCCCATCAATATGTTCAAAAGAGACTTTAATACCACAGCCGGATATGTAATCAGTGAGAGTCATCCATCTCACTCTTGACGGTTTATGTTCAGAACATTTCTCATAGAATTTTACTATGGCTTTGCTGTCTGTTCTGATTATTAGTTCAGATTTATCCAGATAATAAATCTTAAACTTTTCAAGGCTAAGAATTACCGCCTGTATTTCAGCATCAATTGCTCCCTTAATTGGATTAAAGCGTCCACTCGCATAGGCGCAGATTTTCTCATTCATCCGAGTTTCGCCTTTGTGGAGCTTCCATTTGCAAATCCCTCCCCATCCTTCCATGCAACCATCTGTCTCAATCACAATTATTGCATTAGTAGGGGGTACATCTAAGTCAGGGAGTTTACGAACCTGATCCTTGATTTGTTGTATAATCTTCAGGTCTTGCTGATTAAGCCTTCTTTCACCTTTGCCAGATGTTTTTGAATACAGAGGGCCAAGAATTTTTCCCAGATTCGGGATATAAGCCCTAGCATAATTAAGAATACCAAGCCATCTTCTCAAGGCTTTTAATTCAGTTAAACTTTCTGGTCTGGTGTCAAGGACTTTGCTAATAATATGCTGTTGGAGCCGTATTTTAGAATCTCCAATAATAGCTCCCAGAAATTCCACTTGCTGAACGCCAATTTTCATTTTAGTAGGACTTAAGATAAGTCCATTAGCTTCACATATAGTGATGAACTTCTTCAGATGTTCCCTGTGAGCTTCTTTTGTATCCGAGAAAACCAGTATGTCATCTACATAAACTGCTATAAAGGCCTCAGTACCTTTAAAACAATTATCCATTTTCCTTTGGAATACTGCTGGTGCGTTCTTCAAGCCAAATGGCATCACAAGCCATTCGTAAAGACCATCTATAGCCCAAAAGGCTGTCCAAGGAATTGATTCCTCAGCCATGGCTACTTGATGAAACCCACTTTTAAGGTCAAATTTAGAATAAATCTTGGAATGACTTATTCTAGCAATTATAGTGTTAATCCCAGGTAAAGAGTACTGATCTTTTTCAGTATTATCATTAAGCCTTTTATAATTGAATACCAACCTTTCTTTACCTTTGGTTTCTTCTCCAGTCACGGGATTCACTTCTGTGCCGGAATAGACAATAATTGCAGTAGTGCGGTGTCTGCTGGATGAGGGTCTTATCACTTTCATTTTCAGAAGTTTATCAACATGTCCCTTCATGGCTTCTTTCATGCTTGGCGTGACATGCTTTAGAGGACGATCCTCAATAGTAAGATTCGGGTTCATGATTTCCAGCTTGCACTTGATTTGATTCCTTTCCCAGTGCTTTAAAGGCTCTTCTCCAATAATACCAAGCCTTTTTAGCCTGTCAATTTCCTTGGGCTCCACTAATTCTTCATTGATTAGCCCAATTCTTGGAACTGCAGCACATATATCATAATACTCAGTTAGTTCCAAGTCAAGTTCTTCAAGGAAACATACCTCATGTGGTTTTACTGATGCTGTTACTGAAGTAACTAGCTTGTAGAAAGTAACTTCGCCTTTCTCAATTCTTAAACCACCATCCAGAGCTTTTATGAAATTCATGCCTATTATGAAATCCAGATGCGACTGCATCCTAGGCATGACAAAGGTTCTTGGGATCCGGAAATATTGGTCCCCAATCCATACCTTTCCATCTTGGAGAATTTCAGTAACTTGTGTAGCTCCATTAACCCCTTGAATTATTGAATTGGTTAAGGAGGGTCTTCTGAAGTTTGACGAGATCTTTTCTCCATTACAGACACAAATAGCTGCTCCTGTGTCTAAAATTGCATTTAATGGAGTTTTCTCTCCATTAATCTCAAGAACAATTTTAATATTCAGCAGATTATTACTTGGAATAGCTGCAGAAATTGAATATTCCTCAAAGTGTAGTAGGGGAATAGAAGGATTTAACCTTTCCTTAAGCTCAGAAATCTCCCTTTTGTCAATATCAGCTAATCTTTTTAGCAGTTCATTCTCTTGCTTGAGGAATTCCAGCTCATTCTTTTGCTGCTGATTAATCATTGTCATTAGTTCATTGTCCTGCCTGACCTTAAGGATTTCTTCTTCCAGTTCCTCAGGTGCTTCTTGAATAATAGCAGGCTCAGCAATTTTTAATTTCAGCTCTTTAATTTCCTGTTCCATGCCTTTAATTTTTTCTGATAACTCTGCATCTCTAGAGCTATACTTTCTCAGTAAGTCACTTTGCTTTTCTGCCAAATCTTTCCAGTCCACTGCTTTTATAGGAGTGGTGTCCTTTCGGGGAATAATTTTCTGGAAAGTATGATATGTACACAAAGAGCAAATCGTCAGTTTGCATAATAAACAGTCCATGCGATTACCTGACTTTGCCTCAAAGTGACAGTCTCTGCAGGTGGTAACTCCTTCTTGCTGGTAGTCCCACTCATGTTGACAGTGGTATTCTGCCCTTGAGACTTTCATTTTTGATCTCCAACCGGATTCACCAATGAAATATTCAGTTGGTTCCTGCACTTCTTCTAACATAAGACAATGAAATGTCTCCTTTATCATTATACCTTTGCCCTTGCTCTCTGCAACATTATCTGAATCCGATTCATACTCATTATCAGATTCGTCAGATTCTTCCTCAAAATATGGCTGGCTTGTAGAGCCGAACCCTTTATCTCCTCTGGAGGTCTGTGTAAGGGCTTCAACTTCTTGAATCTCAGGGGTCATAATTCTCTCAATTATCAACTGTGCAATATTATCTCCAATTTTAACACAAAATGTTTCAAAGGAGAAATTGAAAAGAATAACCTTGATGTTTCCCCTGTAGTCAGAATCAATAACTCCACCATTTATAAATAGGCCTTTCAGACTAAGGCTTGATCTTGGAGCTATTCTTCCATAGGTGCCTTCACATAATTGAACCTGTACACCAGTGTCAATTAAACAATGTGAATGAGGTGAAATGATCGCACCTTCACATGCTGCCAGGTCGTAACCTGCAGCTCCAGCTGTCTTCCTTTGGGGTAAAGAAGCCAAAGGATGTGTCCTGTGAACTTTCAGTGTATTGCTTTGTTCACATGGCTTGTCAAGGACTTCCATCATTTCTTTCCTGTAGTCCCTGGCTTTCCTCAGATGCCTTCTCCCAGCTGGAGGTTTGAGGCTTCTGGAATGAAGTTCTTGCAGGGTAAGATACCCTCTTCTGGATGAAGCTTCAGGAACTTCTCCTAATGTTAGAACTTCCAGGATCTGATTGTCTTCATTTTCTGATACTGAATAGATATCTGAGACATCAGATTCATCAAATCCCACGGATACAACTTCCAGACCATCGTCTAGTTGTAGGGATTCAAGTATAGCCACCCTATGCATTAATTTTTTCGGATTTGTGCATTCCGATGCATAGTGGCCAATCTCACCGCAAGCAAAGCACTTGCAGTCCTTCTTTCTCTTGGCAAGATACTTCTGTTTTTCTATCCTCACATGGGACTTGTGAGGCTTGCCGTTGTACGTTGTGCTTTTGCGAGCACCATACTTCTTTGAACTCTTCTCTTTACCACCGCCATAAACACCATGTACAGGAATATCTCTGCACAAGCTCATCTTTTTGAACTTGTTCTGGAATGCTGCTTCCTGGCACATGTCAGTTAAATAATTTTTGGTAAAGATTATTCTGGCAGATACTCCTACCGTATTTGTAGGATGCCTTTCCTTGAATGCCTTTTCAATCCTGTCCCCAAGTGGTCTAGGCATTTTTGTGAAGAATTCTGAGGATAACTCCTCGCCAGCCCAAGGCCTGCCACAAGTAGAAGCTAAATGAAAATAATCATTCATGTAGCGAAAAAGGGCCTTATCCGTCATCTCAGTACATACGAGGCTTTTCAGATTCTTATATGCCACATCCTGCTCATCTGTAGTTCCTGTCTTGGGATTTTCCAGGAAAAATATCATTCTTATCTGATTAAGAATGTTCTGTGTCCCATTCTGACCAAGAGCAGATGCTTTCAGCGCCTCATATTCTCTGGGGTAGCTCATCCTCCAGGCCATAAACATCTTCTTTTCAGACTCCCCAAGTAGATTTTCAATGTAAAGAATCTTATTTTCTGCATCTTCAATATTTTTATCAGCCATCAGTAATAAAGTGGAACTTTCCCACCTATCGAATACCTTGACGTTGAAGTCATATGGCATGACAAATATTGAGCCTCTCTGGATGTTAGCAGTAGGCAATTGGAACCACTCACTATTGTTGTTCCATTTTGTGGGTCTTTTGGGAAGTATAACATCCTTCAAATTTGTAGCCCAGCCTCTTGCTTCTACCGCAGGAGTGTATGCGGGTGCATCCATATCTGCATCCTGTGGAGGTCTATACGAGCTAATGGCAGATTCATTAGTAGATAATACTTTTTCAATATTCTGAAGTTCGGGGTAATCATCATCAATATGATTAACAGCATATCTACTTTTATGAGACTCAGAATAATTTGAAGTAATATCATAATCTGTCTCATATCCTGATTCGGATTCAGAATCACTATTAGAGGTAATTTTTTGCAAAAATTCTGAGATTACCTCCTCTTCTCCCACCATTCTTCCTGAAGAAAGCAGTTCTTCAACAGCTGCTAAGGCAGGGTAATCATATTCTGAATCATCAAGAATTGTTATCATAGCAACAATATGTTGCTCATCATCGGTTTCATCATCTTGTGCATTGTACTGTGGTGGTCTAGATGATGATGCTGCTTGATAATCTCCAAACGCCAGTGTTTGGCTGCCATCATAATTAGTTGTAGTTTGTACAGAAGAAGGTAGCATAGGAACAACTACCTGTGATGGTCTCAAGTTCCATGAAAGCCGTTGGAACTTAGCAGCAGAATGTTTAGAGGCGTCCAGTGCTTTGACACCTTTAGATCTCAAATATTCAGCCACCTTATTGATTTGGAACGCAAATCCAACATTGGGGGTGTTGGATAGCCTGGCCGTTATACTTCTTGTAATTAGCAGGTTGGCTTCAGCTCCTGACCAGGATTCATAACCCCTGGTTTGAATTGAGATCTGTATATGCCTATAGAAATCTCTGATTGTTAACATTATATCAGGCATAATATAAATAAGTTGATTTCCTTCCGACAAATCAACTTCCATGGCAGCAATAATACTCCGGTCATCAGAATTCCACCGGGTATCCCTGAAAATAATTAGTGCCATAGTTCCAGCATATCTTCTGTGTAAGATCTGGAAACGTACCTGGAGTATTCCCAGATGGATATACTCTAATTCAGCTTGAGCCAGACGCTCAAATGAATCCTCCATAATGAAGGATCTGTCTTGTTGATCTGTTCCAGTGATCAACATGCGTTCCTCCGCCCGGAAATGATATACTCTGTGATGAATAGTATCACGGCGGGTCATATACAACACTTCAGCAGGCACAGTTCTTGCCCGTTGCTGCATGGATCTTCTGAGCTCAGTCTCAGGGTTCATAAGAAGGGCAAGGGTATGCTCCCTTGGTTGCCTTCCCATGATGGTTCTTCCAATGTTGGCTATGCTTCTGCCAACTCTTTGTGCTTCGTACCGCGCGTGTGCAGATCGCCGGTATTCTCTGATTTGGTCTTCCACTAATGGCGCACCATTAGCTCTGCTACTTGTTGCTACTTCTGTTCCAGTAACAGATGGAAGATGTGCTCTTGTAGAAGCCATATTAATTCTTTTCAGAGGCTTCTTGTATTTGTTTAAGCACCTCAAAGGGATTTCTGTAAACTTTAATCTTCCCTTTGTTCTGCACGAATTTTTCTCCTTGAGAGCTAAGATGAGTTCCTTCTAGTTGATTGATGAGTTTTGATATCTCTTGTTCAGAAACTCTGGTCTTTTTAAGCTCTGCAAATCAATGAAGAATTAGTGGAGCCCAAGGAAATTGACAGGCTAAAAAGGCTTGGTATTATTGGAGAAGAGCCTTTAAAGCACTGGGAAAGGAATCAAATCAAGTGCAAGCTGGAAATCATGAACCCGAATCTATCAGAGCTTGGTTTGTGCATTGTAATTATGTCTTTCATGGGGTAAAACCCTTGAATAGGGAGCCTTAGGCTCTGCTTATCCTTGTTATGAATGCTTAATACTTTGATAAGTCGAATAGGTATTCTTTCTCTTCTAATTTAAGAACCCGGAAGTGCTAAGTAAAGTAAGGAAATATGATCCGTTGTCCAAGAAAATTGGAGCTGGGAAGGCAGAGGAGTCGTTTGCTTAAGGTCGCTTTTAGCCAAGGATGGGCGTTCAGACCGTGTCAAGACTCGGAGATCTTCTAGTATCCTCCAATAGGGATGAGGAACCTCGTGAAGTACTTATTATACTTAGCATGGATGGTAATTCTTAAATGGATTTGAAAACACATACCTAGTAAGACGTAAGAAGGAAGAAGCATGAAGAACAAAGGTGAAAGCATCCTAAAGGTAAACCCTATTCGCTTTTATAACTGAATTTTTCAGAAGACATAATTTTGCATGAACAACGACTTAAAAGAGTTTGAAAACCAGTTTAATTTGTGGAAAAACAATTGGAATGACAGAAAACATCTAGATTATTTGAATCTAGAATCTACTTCAAAGGCAGACTTCGCCCATAACCTAAAGGTTACTGCCTATAGAGTAGATTTGGGTAACAAAGCATTATTTGCCTTAAGTAAACAAAGCTGCTTGCATATTCTTGAATTGCGTACTAAGCTGCAGGAACAAGCTGAACAATTGCAAGAAGTTCCTAAGCTTGCAAAAGTTGTACGACAGCAGCGGGCTGACTTGAAGGATTTATTGTTAAAACAAGACCTTCTGAAGGAAGAAATCTTGTGTCTGAGGCAAGATTATCTGGATAAACGCCCTCTGTCTAAGAAGGACGTAGAAGAGCTGGTACTTAAGATCAGTGAGCAACCAAAGCTCATTGAAAAGCAAACTGAAGCTCTTACCGAAGAATTATCCAAAAAGGTTGACAAAGTGGAAGAGCTAATCCACTCCCTGAAGAAGTCTATACTGGGATGAACCCATTAGTAGACACACCAGAGTACAAAGAAGCTATTAGCTCAACTTCACTTGGATGGACTGACGGAGGCCTTGGCTTTACAGAACAAAGCTCAGTACCAACTGTTGCTTCTTTATCAAGGCAAGTAAACACTATTCTCTTCACTGTCATCAAACTTAGACAGGAAGTTGCAGAGCTTAAAAAGACCAGAGTTTCTGACAAGAGATCTCTCAACTCATCAATCAACTAGAAGGAACTCATCTTAGCTCTCAAGGAGAAAAATTCGTGCAGAACAAAGGGAAGATTAAAGTTTACAGAAATCCCTTTGAGGTGCTTAAACAAATACAAGAAGCCTCTGAAAAGAATTAATATGGCTTCTACAAGAGCACATCTTCCATCTGTTACTGGAACAGAAGTAGCAACAAGTAGCAGAGCTAATGGTGCGCCATTAGTGGAAGACCAAATCAGAGAATACCGGCGATCTGCACACGCGCGGTACGAAGCACAAAGAGTTGGCAGAAGCATAGCCAACATTGGAAGAACCATCATGGGAAGGCAACCAAGGGAGCATACCCTTGCCCTTCTTATGAACCCTGAGACTGAGCTCAGAAGATCCATGCAGCAACGGGCAAGAACTGTGCCTGCTGAAGTGTTGTATATGACCCGCCGTGATACTATTCATCACAGAGTATATCATTTCCGGGCGGAGGTAACGCATGTTGATCACTGGAACAGATCAACAAGATAGATCCTTCATTATGGAGGATCCATTTGAGCGTCTGGCTCAAGCTGAACTTGAGTATATCCATCTGGGAATACTCCAGGTACGTTTCCAGATCTTACACAGAAGATATGCAGGAACTATGGCACTAATTGTTTTCAGGGATACCCGGTGGAATTCTGATGACCGGAGTATTATTGCTGCCATGGAAGTTGATTTATCAGAAGGAAATCAACTTATCTATATTATGCCTGATATAATGTTAACAATCAGAGATTTTTATAGGCATATACAGATCTCAATTCAAACCAGGGGTTATGACACCTGGTCAGGAGCTGAAGCCAACCTGCTAATTACAAGAAGTATAACGGCCAGGCTATCCAACACCCCCAATGTTGGATTTGAACTCATTTAGGAGTTCATATAAGTAGTGAGCGGTATCTAGCAACACATCACTACTACCCAAACTACAAGAATGTCATGCAACATTTCCTTGTGACTATTAATTGTGACTCTCACAATATGTGACCATGTCCTTCTATCCTTGATACAAGATTGATTAAACCGAGGCATAGACCAGTGTCATCCTCTAATCAATCTATGTTTTGAACTCCAAGTAGACTCACTCAATCAAACGAGCTCAACATCTCATGTTGACTCATTTGGGCATGGACATCCACTTTAGTGGTCTCGCTCTATCAAGAACTAAGATATCACTCCCGTTATATAAGAGGGATAGATCCCATCTACATCACTCACATCCCACTAGGACTAATAGTCATACTAATAGCCACATGAGAAAGTATATGACACTCATATAACGATCCATGATACTTTCTCATGGCGGGTCATTCAGTATACATTCTCCAATGCATACCCATGTGTCAACTTGATATCTCATATCCATGACTTGTGAGATCAAGTCATCATGTTGACCTACATGCTAGTCTCTATGCATTAACATTGTCCCTGAATGTTAATACTTGACTAGGAATGCTTTAGAGTAGTGTTCTCTATATCATCTCACTATCGATTCAACCAATCGATTGATATAGATATGAACCTACTACTCAAGGACATTACTATACTTAGTTATTTGACACCAATACAAGTAAGTATAATAATAAAAATGAAATGCCTTTATAAATAGAAATATGATACATGGAGTCCATACAACAATCATCACATGATTGGCTCTAGGGCTCTCACTAACACCCTTAACCTTAAGTAGCATATCCCCTATCATTTTCATAGAAACTTGCCTAAGACCTGTGGTTAAGCCCATTCTTCTACTAGGCTAGGTTAAGCTAGGTAGGAATGCATCGATGGCACCTCCATTTTTTTTCTTTTTACTTTAGCAAAGCCCACATGAGATAAGCCCATTTAAATTATCTATTCCTTCACAGCCCGATTACATTTTTTTTTGTCATTAGATAGCCCATATAAGAGAAAAGCCCATTATGAAAATATTAAACCTTGAGCCCATTAGGGAAAATCCTACTAATGGCCCATCAAAGGTAGAAGCCCATTTAACATCAAGGCCCATTTAGTATTTCTACTAAATTTATGAGCTATAATTCATTCATAAATATCCAAGTATTTGGAGAAAAATTGCGGGTATTACAT
>NC_133868.1:657840-728428 GCF_044706935.1 Curcuma longa | reverse complement strand
TGCGTTTGGTTCAAGTTATGATATATAACCTTGGTTATGTGATTACCAGGTAATCACATAACCAAGGTTATGGATATAAAACATAACCTAATATTGTTTGGTTTACTTTATTTATTTGGAGGGAATAAAACATAATCAGTTTTATATTTACTATATTACCCTTCATTCAATCATATTTTAATATATTTCATTAAATTAATAAGTATAATTTATTAATTTTATTTTAATAAAATAATTCATTAAAAATAATTACTTTAATAAAAAAATTCATTAAAATAATAAATATAATTTGTTAATTTTATTTTTAAAATTTTAAAATAAATGTATATATATATTAATAAAATAATTTATTAAAATAATTATTTTAATAAAATAATTCATTAAATTAATAAATATAATTCCTTAATTTTATATTTTAAATTTAAAATAAATTTATATTTCTTTTAATAAAATAATTTATTAAAATGATTATTTTAATAAAATAATTTATTAAATTAATAAAGATAATATGATAATTTTATTTTAATAAAATAATTCATTAAATTAATAAAGATAATATGATAATTTTATTTTAATAAAATAATTCATTAAAATTAATTATTTTAATAAAATAATTTATTAAATTAATAAATATAATTTGTTAATTTCATTTTTTTAAAATTTAAATAAAATATATTTTAAATAAAATAATTTATTAAAATAATTATTTTAATAAAATAATTCATTAAATTAATAAATATAATCCATTAATTTTATTTTTAAAATTTAAAATAAATTTATTTTTTAATTTATAAATATTTAAATTAAAAATTTATTGAATTAAATAATTTGATTTTAATTAGATTTCATAATACCTTTTAATTGACTTAGTTTTAAAATCAGAAGGTAATTATGGAAAAAATTTTGTTAACCTCAAAAATCGTAGAAAACCTTAGGCTGCCAAGGTAATCACATTACCATATTATAACTCATTTGTTGATGTGGCGGTGATGTTGTATTACTTGGGAATCAATCATAACCTGAACCAAATAAGGTTATCAACGATAACCTTGGACAGATAACCAAGGTTATCAATGATAACCCCCAACCAAACACCCCCTAAGAGTTAAGATATTGCTAGTTTTCAATGGTAGTTTTTTTTTGTCTTATACTTGGCTTAGACACCTTAAGAGTTCAAATGTGGTCCTAACATTTGCATTTGTTTTGATTAACATTTCTCGTTACATATGAGTTGTCAAGTACTTTTAACCCAAAATATTCGATGAATCTATACTTATCAAACAGGTGATACATGAACACTAATATTTTCTTTTAAGTTTCAAGATTCCACATGGGTTTTGTTGCTATTTTTTATTGTACAAATGGTTGATAGACTTACACTATTCATATTGGGAACGTCTGGACACGAAGAGGTCCTCCTTGCAAATTCTAGTAGTTCACAGATAGTCTTTTCTTTTTTTTTTCTTCAATTACATATAAGTTGTTAAGTACTTTTACCCAAAATCCAAAAGCGTTAGATGAAACTACACTTCTCAAATAGGTAATGTATTAACATAACTGCCTTCCTTAAGGTCTCGAAATTCCACATATGTGATTGGTTAACACTTTTCGTTGTGTGTATATGTATATATACCAACAAGTGCTTGATATACTTACATTGCTAAAATAGGTAGCATCTTAGTAAGATGCCACATATGATCTTGATTGACATTATATATACATAAGTATAGCATGAATATCTTCTGGCTAGCATTTACCATTGCAGATAAATCATCAAATATTTTTTTTTTCAAAAATGATTGATGGATCTATACTAAAGAAGTGTGAGAAAGTAGAGTAAATATAATAATCCTAGTTTTTACAGAACAGACCTTCAACTTCTTCTCGAATTCAAACTTGATCTCGAGCTTCTATCTAGTTTACTCTGGCATCTTTTGCCAACCTTGAGATCCAATCTTGTCAGGTGTCAGTCTAACCTTGAGTTCCGATCTTGGCATCTCATGCCGACCTCGTCGGGCACAAGTCCGACCTCGAGCTCCGGTCTCAGCTTCTCGTGCCGATCTCATCGGGCACAAGTCTGACCTCAAGCTCCGATCTCGGCATCTCATGCCGACCTCGTCGGGCACAAGTCTGACCTCGAGCCCCAATCTCAGCTTCTCGTGCCGACCTCATTGGAAACAAGTCCAACCTCGAGCCTCAGTCTTGGCTTCTCGTGCCGACCTCATCGGGCACAAGTTCGACCTTGAATCCTGGATTCGACACACCTTGACGTTACGTGTCGAATGGCGGCTTGCACAAGCAGGAGAGCCCTAGACTATTTCTTCCAGAAGAATAAGGAAACTATCTTGAAATATTTCTTAAACAAATTTTTCTAAAAAACTGGAACGGGTATCTCAGAATATTTCCTAAACGGACGTTAATATTGCGGAGATCAACTACTATAAAAAGATGACCCATACCCATGGGCACAGGTACGCACACATAAATCCTAATTTTTTCAAGCCATTAAACTCATTCCTCACATAGTACCCTAACTTGAGCGTCGAAGTAGCTTACCAGGATCCACCTCCGGCGATATTCTAACTCTCCTTTTTGAGTGTTTTTCATATCATCTCATCTCTCCGAGTGACTCTCTTCGAGGAGCGTGCACATCAGTAGTTCGTGAATTGGTGGTTTAATCATCCACGATGTATTGGCTGGAACAAATTGGCACCGTCTGTGGGAACACTGAGCTGAGACGCTGAGATGGTTAACATTGAAAGAATCGTTGGAGAGCATGACTCTGCCGAAGAAAAAAAGCTGCGGGGATAAGATGATAGTCACGCTTGAAAAAATCAACGAACTAGTGTCTCAAACAATGATCAAGGTATTACAATAACATTCATTGTTACCTCCTTCAGGGATTCCTTTGTCTTCTCCAGGAGATCTTTCCCCCCATAGGAGACCACCCATGTAGTTGGAAGGAGAGGAGCCCATTATGAATTCCCTTAAAAATGGGGCAACTTTCTTGGAAGAAGATTCAAACGAGTCTAGGGCGGATATACCTCTACCTGATCATAAGGGTAAAGCAGCAATTATTCAGGAAGTAAATGTTAGATTTGAGGGGTGTCATAAGGCAATCGCCTTACAGTTATACTATTTATTGGATAAATAGCAATTCATTATTTGAGTGCACATTTCATATGTGTTTGATTGGATTTTAAACTCAAATACTGAATGTCCACAATACGATTCATAACATGAGAGAATTTGTGATTGGATCACAACTCGTGAACATCTCTACATATGCAATTATGAATGTATTGAAATTATTCCTAGTCGAGGAATTGATGAGCATGAGCATCATCGATTCTGTCAAGACTAGTACGTTTAGACTCCTTGGTTAGCCAAGCAGTTGATCTCACTACTGGAGATATTGGATGTTGAGAGTTAAACGTGGATGTTGATTAAATGTAACCAGTTCATTGGAGTGACCTACCTTGAGACTTCATATGGTTCGATTCATATGTCAATGATGATCTGAGTACAGATTAAGTGCGAGCTTCCTTTAACTTGCGGTATTCAAGTCACCTTGATCATGGAGGTTTATATTTTGACATCTTAAGTAAGCATCTCCGAGGAGGTGTGGACTTGAGATGATTGGGTATAAGTCGAAGTGCCCGAAGGTGTTTGAATAGCCCACAGAGGATTCACTACTCCTTAGAAAAAGAGACGTATACCATGCGGTCGCTTGTCTGGATTGTTATTAAAAGTCTTTGGCCAAAGCATTACATGTCAAGAGTACGGTACTCTTGGACACATGTACAAGTAACTTGAATTCATATGACAAGAAAGCAGCTTGAGCTAAGTGTGATATAGTCAGCCTAGTAGGGATCGACACATAGACCATATCCTGAACCAAGCGGGTATAAGATAGTGAAAGGAACAAGTCACGTTTAATTGAAGCTGCTGAAAGGTTTAGAAGATGTTCTGAAATCAATCGTTGATTTTTTGATCAATTAGGGATCATGATGTACTACTATGTGTCACTCATGATCATTCTATAATTAATGGTTAATCCGGGCACCTAAAACTACATATATAGGCTGATCCGGGCACCTAAAACTCCTTCCGAGCGCCTCCATATCATTCCATCGATCCGCTTCCGACTCTGACTCGAGATCTTCTGGACGCTTGGATGCTTAGTGGAGGTTGTCAGATCAACTTTGACTTTGCAACTCCTTATCCATCTCCGGACGCCTGGAGCCTTTCTAGGCGCCTGGAGGCTGAGGTGTCCAGACCACTGGGAACTTGTCACCTTATCCGCCTCGCTGTCCCGATCGGCTGACGTCCGAGCACCTAGACCCCTTTCGAGCACCTAGACCATCCGATCGCCTAGAACCCAAAGTTCTGGTCTCTCCTTTCCTACATCACAAGGTTAGTCCAGAACAAATAAAGCAAAAATTAACAATTTTAGAAAACTATATGATTTTAACTTTTAGGTTTCTAATGAAACCCTAGGTCAGACCGATGTTTACTATTCCCTTCTCGAGATTGTGTCCTCACCCACTCCTCTCGGGAGAATTTACCTTTGCCAACCCAGTTCTCCAGACCTTTTGAATTTTTGCTCAGCATTCGACCCTCGACCCCCAGAACTTCCACTGCTAGACGTCAGATCCTCTATACCCATCTAGACTTTCCCGCTAGTGCTTTGATCTGCCAAGTATTTCTACCCAGTCCTCCTGACCAAGACTTCCTTGCCCAGCCCTCTTGACCAAAACTTCCTTTGCCTAGTCGCAATTAGGACTTCCCAGTGCTACTTGCACACTCAGTTTAACTCATTAGTAAACTTCACAAGCTTAACTTGAACCCTTTGTCATTATCAAAATCCTAATTTGATCATCTGGTGCTCCCTGCTATAACAATCTTCCCTTTTTTATTATGACAACCTCGGTTCCAAGTTAAGTATACATTTCCTTTTAAAATTCAAGTCATAAAGAACTGCCAAGTCAATAAAAACTAACTCCTCCTTAACTCAGTCTGCCCTAGAAATTAAGGTATACTTAGAGAAAAAATTTTGAAAATAAATTTTTATCTCCCTCTGAACTTGACATGGTTCTTTTCAATTTATCAATTTGGTCTAAGAACCATCCAAGTAATACTTTAAATTTTGAAAATATTTTAAAAACATTTTGCAAAAATTATGCTAAGATTTTAAAACATTGAGCATCTTCTAAGAAAAGTAATTTTTCAAAAGAACCACTTTGAAATAATTTTGTGAAATAATTTTGAAGACTTTTGAAGTTCTCAATTTTTTAGAAAAATTTAAAACTATTTTAACTTTGAAATTTGAAATTAACTTGAAATCAATTTTAAAATTAACTTGAAATTAACTTTGAAAATTGAATTTTATGCTCTCTCTCCCTTTGACATTATCAAAAATAAATACCGAGGGATTTTTTAAAAAATTTACAAATAAAACTTCAATTAGAATAAGATTTGGATTTGAGTCCAAGCATGATGTCTATATAATATATAAAAAATACTTAGACAAAAAAATATTTTCCTTAGTCATATGTCTAACTTATTATTACTATTTGACATCAGAAGATAGTAATTTTTACCAAATTAGTCAAGTTAAGTGTATGTTTTCAGCTAGTCTTTTACTATGAAGAAACACTTAACTTGATCCATATTTGTATGTATTTTAGTCCAGAGTTATTTTGATGCACTGACATAAGCATCGAAAACTCAGGCTTTTATCTATGCATCTCACATTGTTCTTGATTTTACAAGACACAAGTAAGTTATATCTAGTGTGCTTTATGAGATGCAGTTAGCCTAAATCTATAGGTGCTTGATTTCTACTAGGAGTGCCTCGGCTAAGTCCAAATTTTTCTTTAATTTTAAAATTAAAATTTTGAAAATATTTTTCTTAAACTAGGTTTTTTAAAAATCACAAGTGAAATATTTTGAAAATATGAGTAATAATAGATTTGAAAATCATGAGTTTTGAAAACATTTATAACAGAAGAGATTATTTAAAATTTAAAACTTAGTATACCAAGCACATTCTTAATTCAATAAATAGGAACTAAGTCAAATCATAAGATAAGTCAGAGTAATGCAATAGATAGGAACTAATCAGAGTCAACACAATGCTAACTAGAGTCAAAATACAACTCAAAATAAAAAAACAAATATGGTTTACTGGGGAGGTGGAGGTGGGTGGCCCATGCCCCAAGATCTAAGCATGCCCATCATCTCCGCATACCTAGCTTAACTTTGCTCCTCCAAGCTCTCATAATGATTCTACTGGTAGGTGGCCACTAACTCGTGCAGACTGATGACTGACTCCTCAAATCTGATCACTCTCTTTTCTAGAGTGATATAGTATGTTAGATTTGAGAGGTATCCTAAGGCAATCGTCTTACGGTTATACTATTTATTGGATAAATAGCAATTCACTATTTGAGTGTACATTCCATATATGTTTGATTGGATCTTAAACTCAAATACTGAATGTCCGTAGTACGATTCATAGTATGAGAGAATTTGTGATTGGATCACAATTCGTGAGCATCTCTACATGTGCAATTATAATGTGTTAAAATTATCCCTAGTTGAGGAATTGATGAGCACGGACGTCATCGATTCTGTTGAGACTAGCACGTTTAAATTTCTTGGTTAGCCAAGCAGCTAATCTTACTGCTGGAGACATTGGATGTTGAGAGTTAAACGTGGATGCTGATTAAAGGTAACTAATTGATTGAAGTGATCTGCCTTGAGACTTCATATAGTTCGATACAAATGTCAATGAAGATCTCAGTGCAGCTTAAGTGCGAGTTTTCTTTGACTTGTGGTATTCAAGCCACTTTGATCATGGAGGCTTATACTTTGATATCTTAAGCAAGCATCTCCAAGGAGGTGCGCACCTGAGATGATTGGGTATAAGTCGAAGTACCCAAAGGTATTTGAATAGCTCACAAAGGATTCATCGCTCCTTTAAAAGAAGACGTATACCCTACGGCCGCTTATCAGGATTGTTACTAAAAATCTTTGGCCAAAGTATTACATGTCAAGAGTACAGTACTCTTGGACACATGTACAAGTAACTTGAATCCACAGGACAAGAAAGCAGCTTGGACTAGGTGTGACGTAGTCAGTCTAGTGGGGACCGATACATAGACCATGTCCTGAACCAAGCGGGTATAAGACGGTGAAAGGAACAAAACATGTTTAATTAGAGCTGTTGAAGGGTTTAGAAGATGTTCTAGAATCAATCATTAATTTTTCGATGAATTAAAGATCATGATGTACTACTAGGTGTCACTCATAATCGTTTCATAATTAATGATTAATTACGGATGACCAACATAATCGAGAACCTATTGGGTCACACGCACTACAAGTTCTCCAAAAGATTTAAAATGAGTTTGAGAATTGAATTCTCAGAACGAGAGAAATAAAGTCTGGTTGGACCAGACATAGGACAAATGATGGAATTTATTTTATGAAGATGAAATGAACGAAATTGATTTCGTTCAAATCAGAGCCCGTTTGGTTATTGAACCAAATGATTCAGTTTTAAACCAAATTGAACTAACATGATTTGGTTCATGATGGAAGAGATTTTGGAAAAATAGAAGAGATGAGGAGCTTCGTCTTGGGAAGACGAAACGAACAACATTAATTTGGGTTAAATCAGAGTTCATTTGATTAGCGAACCAAAACAAACTCGATTCGCTACAATACCGATCTGAACCAAAGGCAGTTCAGTCAAAAACCCTAATCCCGATTTTCTTTTCTCCTCTGCCGGTTCGCTACAGCCGCTACTGTTGCTTCTCCTTAAAAGCAAAATCATGATTTTTGCCCTGTGTGCGGTCTTCTCTTGAGCGCGACACCGACTGCTGCTACTCGCCCGCGCGAGCGTCGCCGGCGGCGGGGAGGAGAAGGCTGAGCACAGCAAATCCAGTGCATGTTCCTTCTTCCCCACCGCGAGCAAGTTGGCTGGAGAAGAAATGGCGGCTTCCCGAAGGTGGCGCTCCCCTGCTCTACCACTATCTCGCCAGCCACGTCCCCGCGCCGTGCATCCCGATCTCGAGTCTTCCTTCGTCGGCACTCGGAGTCCTGCGAACGCCGCCCGCCAGAAGCAGGTCGAAAATCTGAATGCACGCGGAATAGGGGTCTTCTTCTTCCCGAGTCCATCGATGGTCTCCTTCTTCTCGAGAGCTCTTTCAATTGAAGGGCTTGCTCGCGTGAGAGAAACCCTACCGCTGCGTGCACTGTGGTTTTCTCGAGCGCGATTTTTCTTCCTTGTGGAAATCGCGCGTGAAGGGGCTTCTTCCTTGCTGAGAATCGCGTGTGAGAAACCCTACCGCTGCATGCTCTGCTTCTTGTTGCTGGATTATTGCCGGAAAAGCATGTTGACAGAGAGGAGCCGCCCCGGAGCTGCCGCAGGAGAGGAGTCCTTTTGAAGCTATTTTCGGAGCATCTTCAGTGGCCAAAAATCATTTCCGGTCACCACAAGTAGCTATCGGAATCAGGGTTCGCCACCGAGAGCTTGTGAAGCGATCAGAGAAAGTTCCATCATCATCGGAATAGTTTCGATCATTTGTCTTAAATCAGCGATCAAAAGCTGACCACCGAAACTACACCGGAAATACGATTTTCGATGATAGTTAGAAAGCTCCGGAACGATCACGACAAACGTTGTTGCATAGTTTCCGAAACAAGGCTTATCTTGAATCGATTGTTATCGATCATCGACTAGTACCGAAGACGATGATGCAACTCGTGACTTTCGAAGCCGTCCAAACGAGAGCTTTATATGGATCACCAGTAGAGGCGAAACTCCGACGAGGATCGCTCGATTGATACCAACTCCGTCCAACGTCATCATCCGCGACGTACGCATTTAGAATAATTTATTATTCAAAAAATTTTAATTTCCTGTCATGCCTTGTATATAACTTTTTCAGCTTAGTATGCTTGTGTTGTGATAATAATTAGCTGTTAATTATTTGTTTGTTTCTGCTGTGCAAGTTTGAGAAACGTGTAAACACGCGCATTGCACTGGGACGATCCCAACATAGTAGATGGAGGAATCTAAAAGAGGTCTACTAGGTCAATGTCATCCTTCTCATCCTCGATTGCCTGCTCTAGCTGAGGTTGATTCCCCCGTCTACAGGACAAGATCCCATCCTCATTTAAGTGGATCTAGCTAAGAAGAAGTTTCTAATGCCTAACATGTCATACTCACTAGTTTGGCATTACCTAAGGCAATGTAAAATCCAAAGGATGCTAGAAGTGAGGTCAAAATATGACAATAAGACATATGGACTTTCCTACTAGTAGTGATGCTAGATGAAAAAATGATGGTATGAAAAATATGTAAACTAATGTCTATGTCTAATCTATGATACAGTGCATATAATCGAAATGTGTAGAATGACCGCATCATAGCGACATCTCTAGTAGTCAGGGGTAGAATGCAAGTCACCAAGACTCTGTACAGAACATAGTCCTGTACTCTGAGTCTGACAGATGAAAATTGGATCACTATAGGGACTCTCTCCTTTCCAAAGAAATATGAATTCATGACATCTAAGGTAATATGTGAGTAGGGATTACTAAAAGATCCAACCCTAGGAGAGTAGCATAAAAAAGTGCATGATGAATATCTAAGTCCTAAGTGCTATCTAATAATGGCGGGAGATAGTATAAAATCTCTACCTCCAACTATAGTGGAGTAGGTCAGATCATCAATTTGAACTAGGTTATTGTACAGCTCTGCACACATACTTGTGTTAACCGAGCTAGTATAAAATTAGTCTCTCCAAGTCGTAATATTCTGTGACCTCAATGGTGGTATACATGAACGTAAAAAAATATCCTACATAAATATCTATCACGTAGAGGTACAAATGTCATAGATGCAAATCTAATCCTATGCTCCTCAATGGGGAATCTCGGATTTGTGCTAGGGGTACTAGAAGTTCCAGCCTCAGTGACCTTTCTCTTAATTCTAATGTCATAATTCAAGAAGAGCAATGATACACTACATGAAAACACAACATGAAAATATAACATGACACACTATAGACTTGGATTCCATATCCATGCAGTGGGTCCCACATCCATGCAGTGTAGTGTGTCATGTTGCATTTTCATATTGTGTTTTCATGTAGTGTATCATTTCTCATTCAAGAAATTAACTAATTGAAAATGACTTAATTGAACTTAAGGATTGTTTAGAGGCTTACCTAGGCATATCCGATCGAATACTAGAGACTTGAAGACTTAGGGATGTTTGCTGCCGCACGGGGAAGGTTTTTGCGAGTTGGAAGAGAATTGGGGGTGGCTGTAACCTAAGGTTTGGGGGTTACGACTCATTGTAGCTATTGAAGGGTTCACAAAATGATTCTAGAATTAATTGTTGATTTTTTAGTTAATTGGGGGTCATGATGTACTATTAGATGTCACTCATGATCGTTCCGTAATTAATGGTTAATTATGAACAACCAACATAGCCGAAAATCTATTGAGTCACATACACTACAAATTTCTCCGAAGGACATAAAATGAGTTTGAGAATTGAATTCTCAGAAAAGAGATAAAGTCTGGTTAGACTAGATGAAGGACAAATATGAAAGATATTTTGGCAGATTGTAAGCGATGATGAGCTTCATTTTATAAAGACGAATTGAACCAAATTACTTTGGTTCTAATTGGAGGTGTTTTGGTTATTGAATCAAATGATTTGGTTTTGAATCAAATTGAACCAACTTCATTTGATTTTGAATCAAACTTAAGTTAATTAGCATATAGGTTTTGGTTATTGAACCAAATAGTTTGATTTTGAACCAAATTAAACCAACTTGATTTGATTTTGAATCAAACTTAAGTTAATTGGCATATGAGTTTTGGTTATTGAACCAAATAGTTTGGTTTTAAACCAAATTGAACCAACTTGATTTGATTTTGAATCAAACTTAAGTTAATTGACATATGGATTTTGGCTATTGAGCTAACAGATGAGGTTTTAGATTGGATCCAAACCCAAAAAAATATTATATGAGATATAACGTTAAAAGAGGAATGGACGGTTGAGATTAAAACTAAATTTAATAGCAACCATCCATCTTATCTCTTATAAGCTATATTTTGCTAACAAGGAAAAAAAACCTAAAGCTGCCTCTCTTCTTCCCGGTGAAGAGACGTTGCCTCTCTTCTTCCCAGTGAAGAAAAGTCACCTCTCTTCTTCCTGGTGAAGAAACATCACCTGAAACGTTGCCTCTCTTCTTCCTAGTGAAGAAACGTCGCCTGTCTTCTTCTCATTACCAGCCAACACAGGAGAAGGACTTCTTTGGTGAGATTAGAAGGTTTGCTGATGTTGGACTCCAATAGTTGGTGCACTCCTTGCGTCGCCAATCGGAGCTCTTGGTGAAGAGTTTTTCCAATAGCCGCTATTTCTTCCTTGGTCGTCCGACGACCTCTTACTCTCTAGCAACGCTGGAAAGCATTAAAGATTGCTATCGCCTACCACCGGAGCGCTCTTTGTAATCGAAAATCATTTCCAACTAGCAGAGAAACTTGCTACTGTTGCCGGAGCTCATCTACACGACCAGCAGAATCTATTCTATCAGAAACAACAAGTTCATAGATTGCCGGAGCTACTGTCGTGAGTCACCGGAGTTCCTGTTGGTGATTGCCCATCATTTTGGCTGTCAAAGGTTGATCACCAGAGACTTCGCTGGGAATATGATTGCCAGTAATAGTTAGAAAGCCTCAAAAAACTATCGCGATATGTGTTGTTGCGTATTTTTTTGATATTAGAGTTTTCTCTCATATTGATCATAGCTGATCATTTGCAAGTACCAAGGACGATGATGTGACTTATAACTTTGGAAGCTGCCTAGAGGAGAGCTTGACATAGATCACTGGTAGAGGCGGAGCTTGATAGAGTCGCTTGATTGATGTCATTCCTGCTCCATATCATCCGTCAAGTATACCTAGAATAAGTGTTATTCTTAAATTTTAATTTCTAGTTATACCTTGCATCTGTTGTATCCGATATGCGTGTGTTGCAAGTGTTATAATAATTAGTTGTAATTATTATTATTTTTTTGCTGCGCACATTTGTGAAATATGTAAACATGCAGAACACACCGGGTTATACCTTACACGTTGTGCCAAGGTGGAGGTGCCTGGATCACTTTATAAAAGAAGGGTTTGACTAGTGCAATGAAATATAGTTCGATGATTGATCGACTACACGCTACTCTCCTGCTCTGAGTTTCCAAGATGCCTTATTTGAGCTCCAACAACACCGCTACGAGCTCCTATGAGCCAAGCCTTGGGTAATGTTGAGTTATTATTAGTTATATCATTATCTCGTTTCTTCACGCTTAAATATCTAAGGGTCAGTAAGGTTGTTACTGAACTTTTCACTTGTAAAAAGAAACAAACCTCCTTTAATTTCAAAAAGTGATTAGTGATTGCCCCTCGAAACAGTCAAACTGACTGCGAGCCTTAGAGTAGTAGTCAAGTATCTATGAATTAAGTAAAAAATAATTGTGTACTTATGTGTTATTTACATTTTTGTTGCACTACTCTGTGTTTTCGAATAATTTTTCAATGCACACGATGTACAATATTCAACCCTCCTATCGCACGCAACGATCCTACACTAGTGGGTCAAGGGGTTTGATGTCAAGCGAAAGAAACCCAAACAAGTTAGTTGGACCTGATGTTTGACACAAGGTAAGCTAAGGTAAACTCCTAGAGTTGAGAGGTTCTTCTGAAAAGAAGAATAAGTAAGGACGAGTCCTTGTTATAGGGATAACGTTAGGTGATAATCCGATTAAGGATCCTAGATTTCGAAGTCAAGATAGGACAGTTCAATAACTATTATAACTTAGTTTTAATATATTACTTGTACTGTGTTAATTCAATGTTGCAAGTTTGGACGACCGAATCGGAGTTACTCGTTGACCGAACTGCCCGACAGATCAAATAGTAAAGTTTAGTAGATCGGACACTGAGGTGGCATAGGCCTATGACTTGGCAACTGAAGTTTTCAGAGTGATGATGTGGACAAGCTAAATCACAGAAGGCTAACGTGGCAGTTTGCTCGATCAAGGATAAGCCTTGCGAGGCTGATGTAGCTAAAGATTGATGTCAAGATACTAACATGGTAGCAAAGTAGTGGCGGAATGTAAGTTCGATCGATCGAACCTATACATCGGTTGACCGATAAAACAGATTTGGATCCTATATCGAGGGGATCTGGAGAACGATCAAGAAGATTAGTCGATCAATCCATTCCTATAAAAGTAGCTCAACCAGAAGGCTTTCGACATTCACTCTCAACCTCTCATGTCTTCACTCATGCTCAAAAGCAAGCTTCTGCACCGTTGTGCTACTTTGACAACTACGCCCTAGCTCAAATTCTTATTGTTGGTACTTGTTTTAGTTTCATTACACTTTCATTTCTTATAAGGGTTGGTAAGCTTATTATTGCACCCTTATTTTTGTGGAATGGAGAAAGTTAATGTTTGCCCACTCGAAGTAATCCGCAACCGGATTATGGGCCTTAGAGTAGAAGCCAGAGGCTATGAACCAAGTAAAAACAAAGTATTCTTATTTGATTGATTTTTCCATTGCATCTTACTCTTAAGTTCAAAAAGAAAAACAAAGTTTTAAAATGAATTTTAACATGTGATATTCATCCCCCCTCCTAGAGCTTTTTTTGATCCTACAATCCGTAGATATGCAAAGATCCATCAAGAAAAGAGAATGGAAAATTAAGGCAACAACAAAAGGGAGTGAAAACTTATAGGGATGAAGGTGAGGGATCAATAAAAGGAAGATAGACTGCGAAGGAGGTAGCAAATTATTAGTGTTCATAGGGGTGAGTGATGTATATGATTTATACATATATTTTCAATCTTATTTTGCCTGCATTTACTACATTAAATAAGTACATTTGCATGAATTCTTAGTTTTTGCATTCTTTTCATTTTTTTAAATTCGGATAACTATTGGTTTGCACTTTTTATTGATAGGAAGTGAAGAATTTGAATTTGGAGTAAACTTGGAGATGAAAAGTCTACGTACATCACGATGCTGCATGATATACGACCTACCTGTGGCCCATGTTGCTGTCGTGTAGCATCTTGGAGGTAAAATGAGCATCAGAGCAGCATACCGAAGGTTCAACATGGAACACAGGCTGGTCGTGTCAATAGGAACAGTCGTGTCCCGTGGTGTGGATTCAACAAGGGCACTCTAGCGTGCACCACGACTTGGCCATGTTTCATGACCCTCGCATGGCGTGTGTGGTGGAGCCTCCCATGATTTTAGGAAAATTTGTTAATTTTGTTAGTCACCGTGACATTTTAAGAAAGTATATTAGGGTTCCCATACTTTTTAGAAAATCTCGTCAAGGCTCTAAAACTATAAATAAAAGCAAGGGGTGGCAGTTTAGAGGCATCTGGTGATTGACGAGATCAAGAGGATCTCCTGAATCCCGTGATAGGGGATCGAGAAGGAGGCCACATTGAAGACTTCAAAGGAGCTACGACGTTAATGGCTGATACTTCTAGCTTTATGGAGTAGTTTATCTTTATCCTAGAATTATGGAGTAGTCCGATGTCAAATTGACAATTGTGATTTATCAAAATCCTAGGACTATCTCAAGATTCAATTTTTCATTATCTTTTATTCAGTTTCTTTAGTTTTATTTAATTCCTTTTTACAACAAATTCTTTCATTCAATTCATCTAAATAATCTACTTTATACATAAACTAGTACTCAACACTATGATTCTAAAGGATACTAATTTATTACTTGATGATATTGTGCACACTTTATCCTTGATCATAGAATCCAGAGTTTAAGAATCGATTATCATAGGACCCTCAAATAGGAACCGACGGATTTCGAGATCAAAATCATCAAAGCCTTAAGGAGCGACGCAAACATTCGAGAACCATGACAATCATATTAAAGCCAAGGATATAGTAGGTCCTGTACCTGTACCTGAATGCCCTTTTCTTTTTCAGGATACTAACAAAATGCCACGGAAAACCTGATAGGGACCCATTCGGCAAGAGGGCCTATGGGCTATCCTTGATCGAGGATTTATGGGATCCCTCGAATTCAGACGATTTGACCGAGCCTTTAACAACCAAACACAATCCAATATCGAAAGAGACGAAATTGATCCGCTAAGTAATATATCAGGCCCACAAAAAAGAAGGTACGATCGAGCAACTCAAGAACCCTAGCCCACATACACTGGCTCACTTTTTCGATGTAAGGATGCCAATTTGACAAGTTAGTGGGGGGCATTTATGTTGGGGTTGGATGATGAGGAAGTGGCAGAAATGGACACTGCTCAAATATGCAAAGTCTATGACTCGGTATTCGTGTGCAAAAAGATAAATATATTTAATTGACTTCTTCGTTTCCAAGAATCATATAAAATTGAGAATATTGATTTAAGCATAAGAGAAATTTAAATTTATACGTTGAATGTGATTTCATTATAATGATCTATGTCATATTAGGAATGTGAATTGACAACTAAATATATTTGAATTAGTCTATGTATTACTATTTATAAATCATGTTTTATATCAACAAAATTTTTTTATCTAAATTGAATAGACCAAATAATTTTAAACACTTTTTTAAAACAATTTATAATAATCTGATCATACAATAAATAATTAGTAGATTTTTATACAATTAATTAATTAAGAATCAATCCATATTAATAGTTATTTAAAATGTTTTTTCCTTAAATCTAGCCTCGTTTCTTTCAGCGGCGGCAGAGGAATCGACAGAGGGCTTAAATTGCGTACCATGGCGGTGGGCGTAGCGTGTCGTAGACGTTTCTTTTCTTGTCTTCATTCGAGAAGGCAGGTGGGAGCAGTGAACACCGCAACCCCACAAATGACGACCCTATGGACAGCTCATGGCATCCATTCAATTAGTCGGTCTACTCTACTGCGGTCCTTCATCAATTCAACCATAATCTCGTGCATGGTAGAGCTGGAACCGTCCTTGATTGAGAAATGACATTTTTGTCAACATAGTTTGTTGGCGTCGTTGACGTCGGTTGCAGCAGAAGCAGAAAAAGAAAAGCAGAAGAAGGGAGCCTAATGTATATTCTTTTGCTGCAAACCTCACACATGAAATGCGTCGGATTTATGAAGTTGACACCATATTTGGACATGCCCTACATTCCAATGGCGAAGTAGTTTTATAGAAAGCAAGCTTCCCGCAGGCCTTCATTTAGAAATTGACTGGACGAGGTGGATGATCTACTTAGCCTTGCGTGTGACATGGGGCTCTCTGGCAGCGTTTCTTGCCATGCCACGGTGCTTTGCATTATTCCTCTTCTGATCTTGATTATCCTATATGCATGCTTGTTGCTTCCAACTCCCGCTTCTTTCTTCAAGCCACAGCATGGCACAGACATGGTATGTTCCCTGAGACTCGGCAGCTCCTCTTATGGTTTCATTATCGGTTCATATCGCTTCAAAACGCTCTTTAAGTAAGAGCTGTCTATATCAGAAATGGTAGGCTAGGAGTTTTTAATTTTAAGAAACGCATGATATGATGCAAGATATTAGCTTATTTCCAGTGTTGATAACTGAAGTACTTCATGCATTGTTTATAAGCAAATGAAGATCACTAGGATTCCTTTGCTTCCTACTTGTGAACAAACTTCTACATGTTTTTAGTGGAACAAACTTGTGCAAAAGATTATTTCACACATTCCAGCTGTCTTTGAATCTAATCTCATCACTTTCAAGGAGGCTATGCCATTTGCTTCAATCGCCTCTTTGGAAGGAAGCTGATGATAAATTCATTCATGACTAACAAGACATACATCCTAGTTTGCGTAAAACTAAAACTACCTTATCTAACTTTGAATATGAAAAATTTAGGAGAAGTTTCATAGTAGTCGGCGCGACTATAAAATTTAATATTTGGGCAAAGGATATACACACATTGATACAACTTGGTGCAACAAAGATTGTAGTTATTTGATGGCTTGGATCCATTTAAATTAGAAATGTTCATATGGGACACCCGATGGATAGTAGGTTGAAGAGCATCAAAGTGTACTTGTGCATGAGTAGCAAACTATAGAAAGCAACAAGTGAAGGATGGCACAATGAGAGAATTGAGGGCTCAATGCATCCAATGGGCGAAAATATTAACATGAGATGGCTAGAGGCAGAGTGAGAATGATTGCATGGGAAGAGTGTCGAGGGCTTAATGCATCTAAGGGATGAAAAGTTAAAGGGGGATGGCTTCATGGTAGAAAACGATGAGCCAAGAGTTGAAAAAAAATATACTCAGGCATGGGTATATCTCAACTTAGGCAAACTCGATTATTAAATCGTAGTCGACTGTTGACTGAGTTGATTGGGTAGTTGACTTAGAAACTAATTAGAATTATGATCTTCATTGAACATTTGATTGGTGCCTATGAGCAATCGACTGATACAGTATAAATGAAGAAATTGCTAATGAGAAACAATCATGGTCTAAAGGAATTGGTTAAAGTTCAAAAGAGTAGTCGATTGATGCTACTATAGGATACAAATTCAATGACACTATAACGAATGAATGGATAAACCTCTCTATCGATTAGTTGTCGATTGATGGTGACAAATAGTCAACTAATGGTTGCCAATACAATAAGATCATGTCAAGAATTCTTTTCAGGAAGAATTTAAAAAAGTTTCGAAGAGCTAAGCTACAACAACATCATATTGTTATTTTGCCTTGAGCCTTATTGTAAAACCCTAACATCTCTATTGTAATCCTCTTGTGCTCTTTGCAATCAACTTGTAAGAAATTTCTCCACCTTCGGTATCTTACTATCAAGGAGAAAATATAGAATATTCTAATAATGATCCATCAACAAGATCATATGTTGTGGGGTAGGAGTTTAGGATTTGTCGAACCACATAAATGCTTGTTGTATTGTGGAATGGTATGTTTGTGATTTTTATTTAATTTTTGTTGCTAATGTTTGTTGTGACTTGCATAAATTACAACAAGAGTAGTAGTTTATATTCGTAAGCACGAAGAGTATTCACCCCCTATCAACCATCTCTTTGATCATTAGAAGTTAGTGTTATACTTCACATTAAGATTGTAAGAGAAAATAGTGACATTATATTTACTAATGTCACTAGGTTAAGAAGATGTTTAAGAGATCTAGTATTAAAATTACTACCTAACAGTGGTTGAGAGATATTTTAAGATAAGATTCAAAGATTATTAGTTCCTTGATGCATACCGTGATAGGTACTCAATATTAGTGCAATTATGTCATAAGTGATCGTGTTTGACCAAGATATTTTGAAGTTTTTGGTAAAGTTTTTATGTTAGATTTGTTTATGTTCCTAATGCCTACATGGAACTTGCAAGGTTTGTAAGGATTTGGCATAATACATATGAAGCTCGTGGAGCTTATGACTCAATGAGGTTGAGTCATATTTATAGTCTTGGTGCGACCAAGTTAGTGTAGTTCAATGGCTTCAAGGTTCGCTAAAGATCAATGAAGGATAGTATGAGATATCAAAGGGACAACAAGACGAGGAGCATAGAGTTGGTTTGATGAGACTTGTAGAATTTGTCATGTTTGTTGGCTTGGCACAACCAAGTTGTTTGGGCTTGATGTCTCAAAGGTCCGTTAGAGATCAGCAAAGGATGGTATGTGATATCCAAAGAATAAAAATACAAGGAGCATTGAGTTGGTTCGATGACTTTGATGATAACTGCAAGAGGTAAATTATGTAAGTAACCTATTAAAGCATGACATAGGGAATGAGCTGAAAGTTTGGTGCATTTGAGGGATTGAGGACGTGATGAGAGGTGTACTCTTTGAGTAGCATAAAACTATGAGAACTTAAAACTCTAAAGAGAATAATCTAAGGTAGACGCGAATATAATATCAAGTTCACTTATTTGGAAAGTGTTAAATATGACCATGTATAGATTTCCTAACTGTAGTAGTTAATCATGCTTAATCTTGAAGCTTTACGAAGACTTATGAAGGTGTAATTATTTATTGTCAGGATCTATGCGTAGCACTCATGAGTTGAGTTAATTGATAACTCTTGGTCAAAAACAAAATACTTCCTATTCTGCCTAAGTCGATTAAAAAAGAATCTAATCAACTCAATTGGATGAGTCAACTAGAGGCATCTTGAGTTGATTGGTTTGCTAACAAAATTACCAATAACTATTTTATTTTAATTCCAGTTGACAAAAGATGATATCAGCCAACTAAAGTAATTCAAAAACTAACCATTGGATAGTCGTGCGAGGTTTATCTATATAAGTAATGGTCATATTTATTCTCAGGATTTATGAATAAATGTTATACCTACATTGCTTATGCATCGAGCCTATATAATCACGTCCAAGGATTGTTGAAGGCCCCTTCTATAGATTTTGTTAATCTTTTATCTTAACACATTATATATTTTTGCATTGAAAATTTTGTTATTGTAAAAGATTTTCTCACCTTATAAAAAGAGATTTTTCTTAAAGAGAATTGCAGGCTTGGTACATTAAAAGGATTGTTAGGTTGTGGAGTAGAGAGAATTGCGGAATTAATCCATTGAATGGATTGTTGTTTGTTGTTCTTCTTATTTCCACTATGATAACACATGTGATGTGGTAGAGATAATGGTTCCACATGGAATGGTCTATAACTTGGTCAATGCAACCCTTTCCATAACTTAGTCAATGTAGCCCTCAGATTGTTCGATTCAGGATGGGACTTGGGTCAAGTTAGCCGACTCATGCATGCTTGAGTCAATCTAAGTCACATCCGAGTTCAACCCGATTCAATTTGAGTCACATCTAGGTCATTATATGGCCCCAAGGGACATGATCGTTATGTGTTAGCAACTCCAAGAGATGTGATTGTTACGCGCTGACAACCCCAAGGGACGTGACTGTTATGCGTCAGCAAGCCCAAGGAATGACTATTATGCACCAACAACCCCAAAGGACATGGCCATTATACAGGTCACTAGCAACCCTGGGGGATGTGGTTGTTATGCGCCGGTAGCCCCAAGGGAGGTAGTAGTTACAATAATTGTCAGTTAAAGAATATTGTGCCTTTTGAGGGGAGAAGGAACAGGCTCATCCCTTGAGACTAGAGGTCACCTCTTCACCCCCTGTATAAGATAATGGTGATGGTTTTAAGGAGGAGGTAAGGAGATAGCGTTTTACTACTTTCTCTTCATTATCGTCTTTCCTTTTTAAAACTTTTCTCTTCGAATCTAACTTAAGCATCAGATGGGTCACACTAAGGTATGCCTTGACCCCCTTCTAATATCTTTCTAGTCCCTTTAGTGCTTGTTGCAAGAAAGTGTCACTCAAGTCCTTACGATCACTCGGCGTAATGAGAAGAGCTAACCCGATAGGAGTCGATCCAACGGATCTGGTAGGAGCTGACCTAGTAAGAGTCAACCTAGCAAAAGCCAACTCGATAAGAGCTAACCCAACAGGAGTTGACCAAATAAGAGTCGACCTAGCAGGAGTTACCCAATAGGAGCCGACCCAACAAGACGCGATCCAATAGGAGTCAACCCAGTAGGAGCCAACCTGATAGGAGGCAACCCAGTAAGAGTTGATTCAACAAGAGCCGACTTAACAAAAGACGACTTGATGCGCATTCAATCTACCCAAAGAGCATGGCCGTAGACACATCGACAAGTTATCCCATCCCTTGATCTTGGACTGAATCAACAAGCTTGCCTCAATTTTTTTTTTAAGAACACATGAAGAAAAAATAATAATTTTGGTTTACAAGTTAAAGTGCTACTGACCCTCTCTAACACTTTAGTCCACAACACTCATTCTCAACACCAGATAAATGTTGCATTTATAGTGGAAAAAGATAATATATGTACTAGTAATTTTGGCTATGTCTATTGGAATTCTATTAAGAGTAATGAAATACCTAAAAGACACAATGAATTATATATGACAACTATATATAAAAGATTTTAAATAATGCTAGAAGAATACTTATAATGTAAGTTGGATAACCAATATATTGGATCATTTCTCCATTAATGGGTGCATATTAACCCTTGGTGGGATAGCCATTTCATAGATCTTATAGGTTCAACTATGTATTGCAATTCATGTCATTGTTGGCTGCATGAAAGAATGAATGATCACTTTGGAGTTTATTATAGATATTCCAATTTAGCCTATAGGTCTATTTTAGTGTTAGGATCGTAGATGGCCATACAACTAGAGGGTTAGTGCTAGGTCAACCAACACATTAGCTTTTCCTTAGTCGAGCTTAAACAAATTTAAGTAAGTATGGAAAGTGAAATAATAAGGACAATAAAAACACAAAAATCAATTCGTTAACTTTGATATTTAATGTGGTTTGGATCCTAAGTACAACTCCATGGCCTAACAATTTATTCGGTGGATCAAGTTAGAAATTCCCATTATAATGAGAAACTATCTTGAGAGAGATGGAGAAACCCTTTACTGAATACAAAAGTTAAGCACAAAGATGATATTACGAGTATAAGCCATAGAAGCCTTAGAATGAGTGTAAATTCTCGAACACTTGTTGTGTATGAGTTGTTTATATAAGCCCTTGCCCACCTATTTCTAGTAGAAGAGTGCATTCAAGCAGCCCGTAGCTTCTAGCTGAGATGAGTCAAGTCAATTATAATTCATGTTAACCAAACCTTATCCGCCTATGACTAGTATATAGTAAACTCAATCTGCATTCAGTTGACTCAAATCACTTCTAGTCGACTCGACTACATTCGATTAACTTAGATAAGATCACAAACTTATCTATTAATGAATTTCATCTTAATCAATTCTATGAGAATCTAGTCGACTGAAATCATATTTAGTCGATTGAGACTCATTCCAATCAACTCAGCTAGCTGATATAGCGAGCTTATCTTTCCAACAATCTCATTAGTCAACTCAACTATCATTTCAATCAACCAACTCAAACAAAGAGCAAATCTTTGCTTGAGCACAAGACTTTAGTTGACCAAGCAATCAACTAAGCATTCCAATCAGCTAAGACAAACATCATTTAGCTCATTCTCTAATTTTTCTTGACTTGCACCTTGTAAGCCTTCGCAAACCTTTGAGATCAAGCTCATGCCTAGACTACGACTTGGAACTCATGTTTGGATGTTGAAGACTCTCAATCAGGCCTATTTATTCTAAAAGTGTGAATCCAAAGATTAAAATTTATACAATTTTTCATAGTTCACTATCTTTAAGCCATCACAATTTTATGCCACCCAAGAATCCACATTCCATCAAATTTTTAATTCTCGGATGCACTAGACCCAAAACTCTCTCTATATGTCATCCTTCGCTATGCCACCTACGAAGTCCACCTTTTGTGACTGCTATCAAAGATGTCAAACCAGCTCCATGCTCCTCGTCTTGCAGTCCCTCGAATATCCTATACCATTCTTCCAATTCTAGTAGACCTTTGAGCCATCAAGCTAAAGCAACTTGGCTACATTAAATCAATCAACACAAATCAACCTCGTCAAGTCAACCACTACAACTTGACCTCATTGAGTCACAAGTTTTGTGGGTTCCATGTGATTGCTACTAAGTCCTTGCAAACTTCATGCATACATTAGTTACACAAGAAACCCTACCTTAAAACTCATTGCTAAACAGATTAAAACATTTTGGTTGAACAGGACTACTCAGGGCACAATTGCACTAGCAACTATGCCTTTGTGCTTTCTACATTGTGATAACCCAACCTCATCAGCTATGATTTATAGAAATGTTTGTATGTAAATTCTATACATATTGGATTAATACATAATTGCATGAGAATTTTATTCACAATAGTGCTAACCTATTATCATTATCTTAGTTAGGTTAGGCTAAAATTTTATGAATCCATTAATAAAGGGCCCTACAAAAATGAAGTCTCAAAAACGTGTTAGGATGAGTCTAAATCTCACTAAAACTTTTATCACGGTTCATGAAAACTTTGTTTTTAGTTTGAAAAAGTGGGGATTGTTGGAACTTTCAAAATAATAGTTCTTCTACAAGTGTTTCTGAGACCATGGAGAAGAAAAAAGACGAGAGCTCATAGGGAATTTATCCAACATGTAGAATTTAGATGAAGATTCAAATATTTAAATAGACTATTGCATAGAAACATACAAAGTTATTGGAGGCATCATGTGCTTGCCACATAGTAGAGTCACGTAAAAGCACATGGTAGGATTTAATCTTGTAATGTACATGAAGTGTGTAGTCGGCACACTACACACGTCATGTGGATGGGTACTTGTGCATTGAGTGTGATGGGTGTTTACATAGCGTTCACATTGTGTACATGTAGGAAACAAGATGGTATGTTGTGCACGAGATGCAATATGGTGCTTTTTTGGTGCACTTTGCATTTCAAATGTGAATGTCGATCGTTGCAAGGCATATTGAAGTGTATCCTTAAATTATTGTTATATAGGAAATCAATCTAGACCTGAGTAGTCATATGTGATGGTTGGAACAACAACATTTTCATTGTCACCAAGTTGACAGAGAGGTGCCACCTGGCTGGTTGGGACGAACCAATGCGGTAACCACTAGATTCGGTTGTTCAAGCAAGTCAATGCCTCATTTCAATCCTTGATGAGTACAACCCAATGACACAACGCAACAATGCATTGTTGACTGGTTTATATGAGAGCAAGGAATGACTAGGCACAAGCCTGAGGATTCCAAAGACCTTATTTTTGCTTTGGATGGAGACTGCTTTGTGCACTGTAGTCTGACGATTCCTATGACCTTGTTTTTGAGTTGGAATTTTCTAGATGGAATTGATGATACATGCCCCCCCCCCCCTTCCGGTTGAGCTTTCTATGTTTTTGTATGTTTTAGTATCTTTCTCTTCTTTTATTTTTTTTTTCAGGTTGAGGGGTTGGAGGGGATGAATTTTTCACTTCAACAAATAGGAATGCCTAACTCTGTAGGCTACTGTACTATACTTATACTAGGCAACAAATGGCATGATGCACAACATAGCAAGTTTATTCTCTTATGCAATGCAATATCAATATTTTGCTAAAGATTATAAACAAACTTTGAAATTATCTTGTACTTTTGTATATCTCCAGAAAGAAAATGTCCCAAAAGATGAACTAGATGCAATACTTCAGAAAGTCTCCATGCAGAACAAGACACTGATCATTGCGATACTAAACAAGGCATATGTTGAGGAAAATGGCATGCTAGATCTGTTCCTGCAATGTTTTCAAGAAGAGGAGAACCGATTCTTGATTAGGCACATTCTCTTTGTTGCAGTTGATGAAGCAGCCTTCAACCGATGTTGCGCCCTAGAACTTCACTGCTACAAATTCACAACTGAGGAAGTCAACTTCTCAAAAGAGGCATTTTACATGTCTAATGCATTTAATGAGATGATGTGGAGAAGAACTCTCTTCCTTGGGGATGTCCTCCGACGTGGATACAATTTCATCTTCACGGTAAGTAGAAGATAACATAAAAAGATAAATACAGTATTTACATGTTTGTTAGTGTCTTTAAACAGCAAAGCTAACGTTAAGTTCTAAATATGTTCTATCCAAATCCAACTAAGTGATCTCTCTCCTATCAGGATATGGATGTTCTTTGGCTGCGAAATCCATTCTTGAGGTTGAGTCACGAAGGAGAGGACCTTCAGTTGAGCTGTGACATCTTCGGCAATCCATTCCACAATCCCCACTTCAACACTGGTTTCTACTTTGTATCTGCCAACAACAAAACCATAACCCTATTTGATGAATGGTATGCATTGAGAAACAATTCCACAGGCAAGAAAGATCAAGATGTGCTTCAGGCGATGATGAAGGACGGTGCCTTTATGAGGCTTGGGTTGAGGGTTCGATATTTGGAGACTACATATTTCAGTGGCTTCTGTCAAATGAGCCAGGACACCAGGGAAGTGATTACAGTCCATGCAAACTGTTGTGTAAGCGTCAAAGCCAAACTCATAGATCTCTCAAAAGTGTTTCAAGTTTGGAAATCAATCAAGGAGAATCTCACATCAGATATTGCCGCATGGCCTCCAAAGGCTGGAATTTGCTTGCATGACACTACTGTTAACTGAGTTGAGTGAGATGGACAAACTTGGGTCACTTTCTGGTCTGTCCGAGTACCATAAAATGATGATATCAGGACCTGTGATTCACGTTCCAGCCATCATGTCATTTATCAGGAGTGATAATCCTTCTGAGCTCATAGAAAAAGAATACTAGGAGATGATAGCGAAACGTTGTACTTTATCTTGTGGGAACGCTTGTTGCAATTTTTATTCACTTGAACCTACATTAAATATTAGGAAATTTATGAGATGAATCTTGTACAATTATAATTGTAGAAGATGATGAGTTAGAAGGATAATATTTGATTTATCTTTATCATTAAAAACTTCATGAGTGTGTGTTGTCTCTTGGACAAGGAGTGTTTTAACCTTAGATGTTAGATCAGATGTGTGTAGCATATGGGTGTGAATGCTTCTTTTGCCATGTGGTGTAAGTCTTCTATAAAATCTATATGCAGCGAAGTAAAATTGAACACAAATATGTAGTTGGTTTACGTGGTTCAACAACCACAGTCTCTAAGCTTGTACTTCATGATTTATGATCCATCAGGTGGGTTAGTCTCAAGAACTTTTATGATTCCTCCTCATATAGGCTGGAGAAATGTCTTGATGAGTAATTACAAGAGATAAAAAAGAAAAGATCTACAATAACTAAAAGAAAAGATCTACAAAAAAAAATTATTGCACTAGTTGGGTCATCTTTCTTGCACCCCTTGAACCTCTTTTATAGCCTTCTTCTTGAATCTAATTGTTTAATTGATGTGATCATCAATACACAGGCTATTGATCATCAATTATTAGTCAACTGATCTACGATATCTTATGTATATCTAAATCCTACTAATGAACCTTCCATCTTTAGTTGTATTTGAATTGAACATTAGTAATTTGAATTGATCATTCTAGCATTGCCAATTGATCTTACCATCAGTCAACTAATAGTTGCATAGTTGACAAGAAAACATAAAACCCCAAATGATTAGGTAAACCACAAATCTCAAAACAAACACTTAGGAAATTGATTCTCTCGATCACTAATCACAATCATTAGTTAACTCATCAAATCATAAAATCTTGAATACACTTAGAGTGTGATTTTTCACAATCACCGGTTGACTAGTTCCCTTAACTTCGACTACATTTAAGATCAAATTCGTCTAAATTGTCATATACCCTTGTCATTTATATATAGATTGCTCCACTCACATCACTTGTGAAGTTTTCTCAAACTTTGAGGTTTCTCCCTTTTTGATAATTGATAATTCATTTAATTTAGTCAAAATAATAACAACAAGCAATGTTTCAAATTACAACAAACTCCCCTTCACATGAGCTCCCTCTTGAGTTACATTTTTTTGAAAAATTAGGGAGAATAAAGGCTAACTTAACCCTTAACTTTCCCCCCTTTACCACTCATCAAAAAGAGTGTATTGAAAACAATCTAAAAATACCCATTATGAAGAATAAAGGCTAATTTAACTCTTAACTGCGTCCCCTTTACTACTCATCAAAAAGTGTGTATTGAAATAATAAAAAAAATACCCATTGGACTTGGTTAAAAATCCAAGTGACAATAACCTCGAATCTAAAAATTATTTTAAAATTTGCTAGAGGTGCCACTCTATTAAAAAATAACATTAAGTCGACTATTGTACTATTAGTCGACTAGTATATCTATTTAGTCAACTTTCACCTAAAGTGGGCTTTATTTCAAAAATATATAAAAAATTTAAATTTTTTATATATTTTGTTGAAAACTTCTTTTTTATGCATAAGTATCAATGAAAAATATTTTTCATAAAGATGCAATTGAAGTAATTTCAATACAAATATGAAAATATTTAAAAATTACTAATTTCATGTTAAAGTTCTAAGAAAAATATAAAAACACCATAATTTCTAGCCGTTTAAAGAAAATTATAAAATTTGAAAATAATTTTCAAAATATTTAAAGGTTCATGCCATGTCAACTATATAAATATTTTAAATATGTTTTGTTCCTGCCAAACATCATAGATGGTTAAGCTATTAGTCAACAAACAATCCGACATGTACGATCTCAAGAAGATCTCGTTGAAGAAGAAGAAGAAGAAGAAGAAGAAGAAGAAGAGAACTTGAAATACACTTCAATAAGAGGTTAGACTGATGGTAGGGAGTCTCGATAAGCTACTCCGATGCTCAAATTAAAATTCTGTGGACAAGAAAAAAGTTCTTTCTATAAAGAATGATGAAAAGAGGAGAATCTAAAGAGAGAAACCTGGAATAAATCCTTTTTAGGGGTTTTATAGTTGTTGGAGAGCATTGTTGGGTTGCAAAGGTGCAAACATAGTCCCACATCTAAAGCACATGGAAAAGATCATGGGGTTAAAAGGATGGAAAGTATCTCCATTGGAATGAGGCTTTTTGGGGAGAGTCCAAAAACAAAGCCATGAGGGCTTAGGCTCAAAGTGGACAATATCATGCCATTGTGGAGATATTTTAATTCCATCCAGACTAACAAGTGGTATCAAAGCGAGACCACTCTTCACCGGACTAACGACCGGATGAGCCATGATCCAGATCTAACCATGTGCTTTGAACCTTAAACAAAAGAAGTGGGTGCTCCCGTGTCTGAATCAAGAGGACCAGACACTAGGTGAGAAGTCCTAGTAGGTCGGGTGAACCGAGGGGCAAAAAGTCCTAGTTGCGACTAGGTGAAAGTCCTAGTAGGTCGGGTGGACCGAGGGGTAAAAAGTCCTAGTTGCGGCTAGGTGAAAAGTTCTGGTGGGTCGAGGATTCAAACATCAAACGGAGGCTTTCCGTTTGAGGGGGGCCTGTGGTCCTTTGTTTGAGGGGGAGATTGTTGGGTTGCAAAGGTGCAAACATAGTCCCACATCTAAAGCACATGGAAAAGATCATGGAGTTAAAAGGATGGAAAGTATCTCCATTGGAATGAGGCCTTTTAGGGAGAGTCCAAGAATAAAGCCATGAGGGCTTAGGCCCAAAGTGGACAATATCATGCCATTGTGGAGATATTTTAATTCCATCCGGACTAACAAGCATCTCCACTTCGAATGGTCGACAACTGGATCTTACATTTTCCAGTTCCTATTCATTCCTTCACTCTCGTATATGAACCAACATCAGAGTATGTCCAAGAAACCTCATATCACCATGAATCATCTTATCATGAACCTTCTTCCTCGAGAGCCGAGCCTGCTAGGCATTCTTATACATATAGTGAGACAAGCTCAGTTTATGATTTTTCTGCATTCCATAGTTCTCTAGATACGCTCCATGAAGAGCACTCAGCCTACTAATGTCAGTTGGATGAGTATGATGCTATGACCCAGGGGCGATTTAGAGAAGTACAGGATTATTTCAGTAGGGTGGATGAGTTTTACTCTTCGATGAACGATTTCATGGGACACTGATATGGGGAGTGGAGGAGAGAGGAGAAGTTTAGGAGGTCCATGGACCTAACTCGCCAACAAGTTACCTCATTATATCAGTATCATGAGAATCTAGGCAACCTAACTTAACTTCCTAGATTTCCTCCTAGGTATCCGTCTCCTCTAGATTAGGGAAGAAGGTAAAAAGGTTTAAGTCTGGGGGAAAAGCAATAATTGTGCATATTGTAAATAAAATAAATTGTATTTTGTTTTGAACTTTGTTTATGCATTTTACTTTGAAATTTGCTTTGAATTTGTTTTGAACTTTGTTTTAAAATTTGTTTTAAAATTTGCTTTAAGAATGCATGGTAAATAACACGTCAGAAATCACCTAGCCACCTTAGGTGTTTGTTCTCTTGTAAAAATGCTAGCATGTTTCTTGTTTGGATGATGATTTTGATATTAGTGGTTAATATCCTTAGAACTAGGTCTTTTCTTATCTTCAAGAGTAGGAAGTGAGCTAGTATATCTTGAGAAGTTTGAGACTTGGCTTAGTTTAAGGATCTCTTACACTATTGCCTAATCTAGGAGGTTGATTTATCTCTGAAATTAATCATGATTCATGAGACTTGATCAATACTGATGTTTCCATAGTGATCTTTCATTGCATTTTGGTTACTGAACCAACTCAAGTCATGTAAACTCTTTTAGAAAAATCTTGAATCCCTAAAACTAAAAAAAATATATTAAAAAAAAGCTCTTTGCTTTGATTTCAAAATAAAAAAAGAAATAAAAGGGATGAAAAAACAGTGTCGAGAGTGGAAGTATTTCATTTACCCCTTTGAGACCGGTAAGGGTTACTAGGGAAATAAATAATCTGATTCCCTTGATCTTGAGACAATCCTTTGAGCCCTTTACAATGGAAGAGATGAATCAAGCCTATGACAGGTAAGTGTCTAAGGCCGGGAACATTTAGGAACACGGTAGCATGACGACTTGACTTGAAGTAAGGATTTGATACTAAATAGACTAAGGCTACTTTTGCATTGAGTACGGAGAACTTTTTCTAGGCCTTATTTTAATGATTTTAAGTATCATGCTCACCATTGCTTTTGTTTGATAAGATTAAACTGTTGTATTTGAGATATCTATACTGCTTTGTATTTCTATCTGAATCTAGATGTAGGTTTTTACTTGAGGACAAGCAAAGGTTTAAGTTTGGGGGTGTGATGTGCGTAGGGTATATATGTGTTTCTTATATTTTCATTGCACATCTTTCTATATTTCATGTCATTATCTTACGTTTATCACATCCTTTATCTACGTATTAAGTGTGTTTTCTCCATTTCCTAGTTCAGAGGTCTGCTCTTGTGTTTATGCTTTTGTAGGATGGAAATGGAGAAAAAGAATGTGAAACGGAGAACTAAACGAAGACAAGTCAAGACAGAGTTGTGCCTCCAAGGCAAAGCCGTGTCTCATCCTCCTGAGGGGCCGTGCCTACAAGGCACGGCCGTGTCTCACCACCAGAGCCACTTTAGCAAGAGGTCGTGCCCACCAGGCATGGCCGTGCCTTCAACCAGAGATGCTGCTGCTCAGGGTCATGCCTTCAGGCACGGTGTGCCTCCATTCCAGCTTGAGCCAGGACTTGGCCATGCTTGACAGGCACGGTCGTGCCTATTTTCCAGAAGAGAGTCAAGGCTTAGCCATGCCTAATAGACACGACCGTGCCTTTTTCTCAAGCTTCAACAAGGCATGACTGTACCTACTAGGCATGGCCGTGCCTATTTTCCAGGAAACTAACAGTACCTGGCCATGCCTACCAGGCATGGCCGTGTGACGTAGCATGGAGACCGTGTGCCCTGGGATGTGCCATCAGACACTGTCATGTGGTGAAGAGATGATTTCAGGGGCATATAAATACCCCTCTTATTTGCCCTAAAAAGGGTGGAAGTCCTTGGAGGTGATTGAGAGCCACCGTAGCCACTATCCAGAGCAAGAATCGATTATCCATCCATCCGTTCGGGCCTACTCCGTCACATCCATCCACCGTCGACGAGGAGATTGCAAGGCGAAGAAGATGACAATCATTGATAAATTTTATTTTCTCTTTCTATCTCAGATTTAGGATCTAAAATGTATTTCTTTCAATCTTCTTCATGTTGTAACCCCTCCGTCATAGAGTAGAACCTTAGATTCTAGGATGTAGGAGGAATCGAGGTGTATTGTGGATGATTGTAATTATGAATTTGTGTTTACCATGTTCTATGATATATTTGTGTATTTGCTTTATGGATTTATGCCTTGTGTTTGTTTGATGATATGAATATGAATGGTATGAATATATAAGGATGAGGGTGAGTTGTGGTTTAAGAAAATCTTAGGATTGTATGATCGGGGTACCTTGTGACAGAAGGTGAATCTTTAACCGGACTTTCTAAGGAAATTCTTAGGCTACAATGAATCTTTATGAGAGATAGCAAATGATTATTAATTGCTAGGGAGAGATCCTTAATTGGGTACTCGGTGACAGGGGGTAGGACACTAGTAGTATGCTGGAGTGCCTGATGATAATGGGAGAGCTATAACCAGACTATCTGGATGCAATTTCAAATAAGTAATCGTAATGTTAGAGGATTATTGATTTTATTTCGAGAAATCTAACGAGGTCTAATTGGATATTTTAGTTAAAATCTCTGCAATTATGTAAACATTGAGGAATGGTAAGTGTTGGGTTGCAAGGGTGCAAACATAGTCTCACATCTAAAGTACATGGAAAAGATCATGGGATTAAAAGGATGGAAAGTATCTCCATTGGAATGAGGTCTTTTGGGGAGAGCCCAATAACAAAGCCATGAGGGCTTAGGCCCAAAGTAGACAATATCATAGGACTGATGTGCATAGGATACATAACCGTTTATTAATCACTTTATTTGCACATCTTCATGCTTTTCATGCTTTATCTTGTGTATGTTACATCCCTTATCTGTGCATTTGGCATCGTATTCTTTATTTCCTATTCTTTATTTCCTGTTTCGGAGGACTGCTTGTGTGTTTGCGTGTTTCAGGACGGAAAACGGAGCAAAATAGGTGAAACGGAGCATTCATTGAAGACAAGGCAAGACAGGGCCGTGCCTCATAGGCACGGCCGTGTCTCATCACCTCCAAAGGCCGTGTTTAGTGCACACGGGCGTGTCTCTAACCAGAGAACAACCCACTTTGAGCCGTGCCCCATAGGCACGCCCGTGCCTTCCTTCTGCAGAATTCAGTACATGGCCGTGTCCCTCAGACACGGTCGTGTCCCCTACCAGAGCAGCAGCCAAAGACATGGCCGTGTCCCTCAGACACGGCCGTGTCTCTCAACAGAGCAGCCCCTGCCTTCGGCCGTGTCTCACAGACACGGGCGTGTGTCCTCCACAGAGCCATGCCAAGACATGGTCGTGTCCCTCAGACACGGCCGTGTCTTCCAACAGAGAAGGGCCAGCTTCAGCCCGTGCCTCACAGGCACGGGCGTGTCTCCCAGCCGAGTGAAGACCTGCTTTGGCCGTGCCTCACAGGCACGGCCGTGCCTCAGGACAGAACATCTCTATACTTGCACGGCCGTGCCTCATCCACAGCTGGGCGACCACTTCAGGCCGTGTCTCCCAGACACGGCCGTGTGACGGGGGCGTGCCTGGCTGATTTTTAGGGTCTTTTGTGGGGGCCTATAAATAGACCCCCTTAAGGGCCTTAGAAAGGGGGGAGACTTGGAGAGAGCCACCGGAGCGTGCTAGAGCCACCGACGCCTCATTCCGGAGCCAGATTCGACGATCCGTTCATCCGCTTGGACACTCCATCACCTCTTCATTCCACCTTCGAGGAGATTGCAGTCCGGAGAAGAAGAACTTCATTGATAAGTCTTATTTCCTTGATTTCCTCTAGATTTCTTGGAATAGGATGTATTATTTTTACTCTCCTTCTGTATTGTAACCTCCCCGATATGGAGTAGTCCTCCAGATTCTAGGATTAGGAAGAATCGGGGTTATTGGATGATTGTAAACTTGTGATTTGATAATCTACCATGTTCTATGATGTTATTTGGCAATTGCTTTGTGGATTTGTGCTCAATACTTGTTTGATGATATACTTGTGAATAGTATGAATCCATGAGGGTAGAGATTATTCATTGTTTGAGGAATTCTTAGGATCGTACACCCGGGACGCCTCGTGACAGGAGGAGAGTCATAACCGGACTTTCCGAAGAATTGTTTAAACCATGGATAATGTTTATGAGGGATAACTAACGGTTGTCTAGCGTTGGGGAGAGGTCTCTATTGGGATACCCTGTGACAGGGGGTAGGAATCTAGTAGTACTCTGGGACGCCTGCGTGACACAGGAGAGCCGTGAACCAGGCTATCTAGAATCATCTCAAACCAACCTAAGTAACATTAGAACACCAATGATTTATTCCGAGGAAACCTGACGAGGTCTAATTGGATAATTTGGTTAGAATCCCTACAATTGTGTAATAATTGAGGAATGATAGAGGATCCAAGTCAATCAATCAATACCCCGAGGAATCCGAAGTCCTAGAGTCGCTTCCCATCCATTGTCACAGTCGAATTCTATCTTCGAATTAAGGTCTAGGAACTCTAGAACACTCCATCTCCCCCACACCAAACCAATTCCAACAATCTCTCCACTCTTATTGTGCTAGGATAGTAATTAATTCCACGGTCCCTGTGGATTCGATATCTTTATTACTTGACGACATTCCGTATACTTGCGGCCTCAACTCTTATTGTGTTAGTTTCGTGATTTATTCCATGGTTCCTGTGGTTCGACATCTTTTTATTATTTGACGACGATCGTATACTTATGGATGGGAACCGCAAGTATACGGTTTTCGTCAAGTAATAAAAAGTATCGAATCCACAGGGACTATTGTTAGCCATAGTGATATCATAGAGATAGTTATCTAGACTCCAAAGGAAATGGAATAGTTGAGGATTGTGTGTATGGTATAAAGAGAGATTGGCCTAGGGATTTATAGATGAGATGAATAAGTCTAGGATTTCAGATTCATATCAATGCTAGGTGAAGTTTCTAATCCATGTTTACTCCCTCATCCTCCATGTTTACCATCTTGTAGGGATGCTAACTAAGATACCAACTTGACCTTGTCAGGCTACGTTGACATTTGACCTTGAAGTCTTATGTGGTGGCCCTCCAGTAAAGGTGATGCCAAAAAGTCTGGTTAAAGGTTCACCCTCTGTCACAGGGCACCCCGATCATACGATTCAACGTCATATCCTCTATCACCGAGTACCCCTATTAAAGACCTTGTCTTGGTGGCTACCAACCATTAGCTATACCTTATGGGGGTTTACCACTATGTAGGAATCACTTCAGAAAGTTTGGTTAAAGGTTCACCTTCTGTCACAAGGCGCCCCGGTCATACGATCCTAGGATCTCCCTATACAGTAATCTATGCCTTATAATCATGCATATGCGCTCACACAAACATAACATCAAACACGTTTAAGGCACACAATACATGAAACAAGTATACATACTTCATAGAATAAGAAAAATAACATGAACTAGTTCTTACATCACCATCATTACATTAATGTTCATCCTATATCTTAAACTCAAAGATCTACTCCATTACAAGAAAATTACAACAAATATGCAATAAAAACGTCATCCACAAGAAGAGGGAAAGACTTATCTTGAAGCATGGACATCCGTTGAAGATCTTCTTGCTCCTGTGTAGGATGGATCGGTGGAGATGAAGTGTTTAGGGCCTCCCCAAGAGTGGGGAGGCGCCGCCCCCAAGCCAAGACCTTAGGGTTTGGAGAATGTCCCAAGATAACCCAAGATTGGGTTTGTTTCCTCCTTTTATACTCTCCCAAAATTGCCCAGATTTTTTCTGATTTATAAGGCTCCGCCTTAATGGGTTTTTCACCTAATAAACCTAGTTTTCTTCAATTAGACTCTAAACTAAAATTGTAGAGCATCAAATTATCTTCAATTTGATGGGTGGACCGACCCATAGCTCCATCTGAGCTGAAAGTTATAATGGTTCAAAATTTGGTCTGCAGTTTAGGCAGAACACCTAGCATGGTCGTGATCAGGAGGTACGGCCATGCTATTTAGCATGGCCTAGAGAAGTCATCATTCTGTACATCATGAAGTAAAGTTGTAGGTCTTGAATTTATCTACATTTTGGTAGGTGGCACGGCCTGTGAATCTATCTGAGCTGAAAGTTATGCCAATTTTACTTTAAATCTGCAAACTGTCCAAATGGGAGACACGCCTGGTACTTTCCGTCACACGGCCATGCCTGATAGGCACGGCCTGGAGCAGGCTCACTTTGGGAAAATAGGCACAACCTTGACCTGACTCTTATCTGAAAATGAAGCATGGTCGTGCCTTTTAGGCACGTCCCCAAGCTGGATCAGGCTGAAAATTGGAGCACGACCGTGCCTAGGAGGCACGACCCTAACCTTGGTCGGCTCTGGTAAGGGGCACGCTGTCTTCAATCTGTAGGAGGGACACGGCCGTGTCTGAGCCCTGGGAATGTGAGGCACGGTCGTGCCTGGTAGGCACGACCGTGTTTTGCTTTGTTGTTCCTTTTCCTCCATTTATTCGTGTTTGCTACGTAAGAGATTCGTCCATGACAGTGAGCACAGCTAGTGCGAGACTCTTTTCACCACTTCTTGTTCCACCATCAATTTGCATCATTTTAGCTTTAAATCACATTCTGTCAATCAAAATATATAAAAAGTAGATCTCTGAGTAAAAGAGTAGAAACAAGTAATAATAAATGAACAAGGTGTGATAAAGTAGATCATATACAATGAATTATAAGTAGATGCGCGTTAAATAAGGCTAAAAATCATATATGACCTACGTTCATCACACCCCTAAACTTAAACTTTTACTTGTCCTCAAACAAAAATCTGCATTTAGATTCATAAATTGAAAGAATGAAGATCATAATCTCTAGTTAATCACAACCAATCCTATCACATAGTATCATTGATGAGATATACATTAAAATTACTTAAATGTGACTTAAGAGTTAGTTCTCCATGCTCGATGTAAAATGTGGCCATGGGTTTTCAAGTGTCGAATCTTAATCAAAGTCAAGTTGTCACCTAACCAATTTTTCTTATGCTTCCAGCGATAGATACTTACTGTTGGGCCAAAAGGATGTCCGTATCTCTACAATGGCATGATATTGTCCACTTTGGACCTAAGCCCTCATGATTTTGCTCTTGGGCTCTACCCAAAAGGTCTCATGCCAATGAAGATACTTTTCATCCTTTTAAACCCATAATCTTTTCCATGTGTTTTAGATGTGGAACTATGTTTGCACCCTTGCAACCCAACAATCCCTCCCTCAAACAAAGGACCACTGGAAGCTCCCCTACCATTTCTCATGGTCTGACTGTCATTTCTCATGGTCCGGCTGTCATGTCCTCATGGTCCGGCTGTCATGGTCCGAGTCTCCCCTACTTCCTTTGTTTTTTTCCTGAGGGTTCCCACATGATTAGATCTAGATCATGGCTCTTCTGGTGGTTAGTCCAGTGAAGAGCAACCTGGCTCTGATACCACTTGTTGGGTCCAAAAGGATGTCTGTATCTCCATAATGGCATGATATTGTCCACTTTGGACCTAAGTCATCATGGTTTTGCTATTGGGCTCTACCCAAAAGGCCTCATGCCAATGGAGATACTTTTCATCCTTTTAAACTCATGATCTTTTCCATATATTTTAGATGTGGGACTATGTTTGCACCCTTGCAATCCAACACTTACTTGCCACTCGCATGGTTCATTCCTCTCAAAAATGTTTTGCACCATATACATAAGGTCACAAAGGAATACTCGATATCAAGAGAATTTGATAGGTCCACAAATATACGGTCATCGTCAAGTAATAAAAAGATATCGAACTACAGGGACCGTGGAATAAATCACTAAACTAACACAATAAGAGTTGAGGGTTCACGTAATTCAGGTTGAGATGGAGAAAGTGAGAGTGAAATCGAGCTCCTAGACCTCAATCGAAGAAAAATCAACTAGTGATAGGATTAGAAAAATTATCCTAGGACTTCGGATTCCTCGAGATTATATTTGATTGACTATGGACTCCTTACCATTCCTCAATATTTACACAATTGCAGAGATTCTAACCAAAATATCCAATTAGACCTTGTTAGGTTTCCTCAGAATAAAATTAATAATCCTCTAACGTTACGATTACTAGTTTGAGATGACATCCAGATAGCCTGGTTATAGCTCTCCCGCTGTCAGCGGACACTCCAACATACTACTAGTGTCCTACTCCCTATCACCGAGTACCTAATTAAGGACATAGTCCTAGCAATCAATAACCATTAGCTATCTCTCATAAAGATTCATTGTAGCCTAAGAATTTCCTCAGAAAGTCCGATTAAAGATTCACCTTCTGTCACAAGGCACCCCGGTCATACGATCCTAAGATTTCCTTAAACCACAACTCACCCTCATCCTTATAGAGTCATACCATTCATATTCATATCATCAAACAAACACAAGACACAAATTCATAAAGCAAATATACAAATATATCATAGAACATGGTAAACACAAATCCATAGTTACAATCATCCACAATACACCTCGATTCCTCCTACATCCTAGAATCTAAGGTTCTACTCCATGACGGAGGGGTTACAACACAAAGAAAATTTAAAGAAATACATTTTAGATCCTAAATCTGAGATAGAAAGAGGAAATAAAACTTATCAATGATTGTCGTCTTCTTTGCCTTGCAGTCTCCTCGTCGACGGTGGATGGATGCGACGGAGTAAGCCCGAACGGATGGATGGATCGTTGATTCTTACTCCGGATGGCGACTACAGCGGCTCTCAATCACCTCCAAGGACTTCCCCTTTTTAGGGTAAATAAGAGGGGTATTTATATGTCCACGAAATCAACTTTTCGCTATATGACCGTGTCTGGTGGCACGACCCAGGGCACACGACCTCCCCGCTATGTCATACGGTCGTGCCTAGTAGGCACGACCATGTGCTGTTGGTTCCCTGGAAAATAGGCATGGCCAAGCCCTATTGAAGCTCGGGAAAATAGGCACAGCCAGGCCCTGGCTCGTGCCTTCTGGAAATAGGCACAATCGTGCCTATCAGGCACGATCGTGCCTATCAGGCACGACCAAGCCCTGACTCAAGCTGGAATGGAGGCACGACCATGCCTGATACGCACAGCCCTAAGCAGCAGCACGGCTCTGGTTGAAGGCATGGTCGTGCCTGGTGGGCACGACCTCTTGTTGAAGTGTCTCTGGTGGTGAGACACGACATGTGCCTTGTAGGCACGACCCCTCATGAGGATGAGACACGACCGTGCCTTGGAGGCACGACCCTATCTTATCTTGGTTTAGTTCTCTGTTTCACCTTCTTTTGCTCCATTTTCGTCCTACAAAAGCATAAACACAAGAGCAGACCTCTGAACCAAAAAATGGAGAAAACATGCCTAATAGGTAGATAAAGGATGTGATAAACGTAAGATAATGATATGAAATGCAGAAAGATGTGAAATGAAAATGTAAAAAATACATATATATCCTACGCACATCATATCGATAGGTAGATAGGTGGTACAAGTCCCAGAGGTCATCCCTTACCCACACCGCCGTTGAGTGCCTTCGGGCAACCTTCGGTATTCACTTAGACCACGACATTAGGGTTCCTATGCTCGAGCACTGACCACACAACCCACTCGTCGGATATATTACTTGTATTGAAGGTCAGTTGTTCGGTGGGTTGAGGTTTCCCCTCCACTCTTTCTTCCAAGAGTTGTCTCATTACTTTCAGATCTCCTTATCCTACCACCTGATCTGTAGTGCGGTCATCCTCTTTCGACTTTACCAAATACCTCTTGATCCTACCACCTTTCATTACATTTTTTACCTTCGACAGACCGAGCTGGGAGTTTTCTACTTCGCGGACAAGTCATGAAGTACCTTGTTGGGCGACTTCCCCTCCTCACACAAAGGCTAGAAAAGCCACTTTTTCTTCATAAAACCCCCGCAACCCTGGTTGGATGACCTCTCGACTCCCCTTGGTTGGGAGCATATAGATCAAAGCCCGCTTATTTGGAGACAATTGTCATCCTGTATGGGCTAAAATTCAATGCCAGTTTATTGGCGGAGAATGAAGCCCTGCTATACCGATCAGGGTTGAGCCCCGTCGTTGTAGAGTTGGGCGTCCCTCTAAGTAAGGTTTATTTTTTTCTTTCTAACTGTCAACTGATTAACTTTTCTATTTTTTGCATAAAGAGCCATGTATAATACTTCTTCTATAAGCAAAAAAAATTAAAATGGGAACTAACCTCAATGGAGGATCTTTTCGAGCCAGAAGAAGTGGCGGAAGGGACATTATAATATATAAAGTCCGCCACTCTCTCTGACGCAGGTGCGGTGGCAGCGATAAAAAAATTATCCACTCCTCATCTTCCCTTGGCACGTACCCAGGAGTCTACCTGCAAGAAGATCCAGAGGCCTTCTTCAAAGCTCAAGGTCTCAAAGAAACACTTGTGGGAGCCAGAAATTCAACTCCTAGAGGACTGGAGCTCCAGGGGCAGGTCTACTAAGAGGATCATTAGATAAGAGATACAATCTCCTCGGTCCAAGATTGAGACAGAAGGGTTGAGGCAGAGGCGATTGATTCACCCTTTTAGAGAGAATGCGGAGACTGCTCCGCCAAAGGACAAAGGCAAGGCAATGACAACCATCCCAACTGTTGAGGAGATCTTCGCCTCCCGACAGGGTCGAGCCCTGGTTATCTTCGACACCTCCAAGCCCAGTTTTGCCCCTCGATCAGCTTGCAAAAGGGCCCAGCAACAAAGGGGGGTTGAGGGGAGGCAGCCCCTCTCCCTCCAAGGTACTGCGTGAATATGAGAGGGAAACTCTCCCCCAAATGGGCTTCCTGAAGGTGAAAATGATTAAATAGATGTAAATACAAAAAGTTAGCACATATCATACTCATGTAATACAATAAATGCATACTAAATAAGATTGAAAATATATGCATGATTTACACACATCATTTTTACACTGATAATATTCAAGAAATAAAAAATAATTATGTTAAAATATTCTAAAACTTGCCCAATTGTAGGAAGGTAAATCTATTAAAAACATTGGAATAAACTATTTATGTTTTTAATTTTCGTTGACAAAAATATCCATTTAGTAAGTTGCATACTATGATAGTCGATTAACACCAGGTCTCAATTGATTAAATCATATATTCTCTAATAGTCAAACTTACAAAATTCTCTATATGTTGAAAAGTCATTAAAATTGAAATAAAGTTGTAAAGTGTTGAAAATCTTAGTGTTTCATTCCATTTTGTTGTATCCAAAGAGTTTCTAACATAACATTTATTCCCAAGTTTTAAAAAATAATTAAATATTATAAATGAATTTTCAATCATGATCATGTCAACTACGTGTACATATATTATACATTAGTCTTCCTTTGGTTGGTTATTTATATGAATTTTATACTTTGATGATAATTAGATCAATTAGATGCATTATAGCAAGCATCCTTAATCAAAATTTATCATCCTATCACCTCACTTATGTCTCTGTCTCTATAGAAAATAAGGTAATCATAGATTTATAGTAAGGTGAAATAAGGATTTTGTCTATCTATATGATTATGCAAGTCTACATAAATACAACAAATTAAGTAGGCAAGAATTGTAAATAAGCATGAATGAACAAATGGGATAAAAGTTACAAAATAGACACTTTAATTGATGTAACAATCAATAGAATATGAATTTGACCAAATTGGCACACTTCAAAACTGTTCAATCATTAAGAGGTGTGTTGGGTCATCGATGATTGCTCATTCACTTTGCTCTATAATCATGTTAGCATGCAAATGGAATATCAAAAACATAAGAAAAGAGATACTTATTATTTATGTGGTTCAAAATTCTTAGTTCTTATTCTACGACCTATAACTCGTGCTCCTAAAATTTTATATACTTTCTCCTCCTCGGAATGACTTCTAGAGGTGGAGAAATTTCTTATAATCTTAATTAAAATTAATAAGAGGATAAGATAATACAATGAACTACAATAAGTAATGATTATAAGATTGGAGCTTCTCTTGTCTAGCTTTCACTTGTCATTACTTGTTTTCTATCTTGTTTCTTATAGGCTTCATGTTTCCAATAGCTATCTGATCAGTCAATTATTAACTTATCTTAGTTGACTACTTTACATTAAATGTGTAGATTAAACTTCTATTTATTTGATTAATTTGTTGTAGTATATGAATCATTTGATAATCATAGCTAATCTTATTAGATCAATGATTCTCTTCATAGATTTTTGACGTTTCAACAATCAATTGATCCTCCCTATTAGTTAACTAATCTTGTCCCAGTCATCTCAATTAACCCATGAACATAGATATTTTATTTGTTATAAATTTTGCCTTAATTGATTGTCTAATCGATTCAACCATTAGTCGATTGAAACTTTTCTTCAGTTGATTAAATCCTTTACTTTAACTAACTCAGTTCAAATATAGAATAATCATATTTCGAGTAAAAGATTTGTAATTGAGTCATCAATCAACTTAATACTTTAGTCAACTACAACTGTCATTAGTCAACTCAATATGTTCAAAGATCTTGACCTTGCTTGTCTTGAGCCCACAAAACACTCAAAGGTCAAAATTGGTTATAAACTACAATTAGAGTCAAGATTGGTTATAAACTACAATTAGGAAAACCCATTGAGCTCTTAGTTAAAGACTCTCAACAAGCCACATATAATCTCTCATAGCTCATTATCTTCAACTTTTCACTTTGTTGCAACTTTACATTGTCCAAAAACGCACATCCTATTAGTGTTGGTGGTTTTGATAACTGCCTACGGAGTGCACAATCTATGAGCGATGCTTCCACTCCCTATTAAAAGGGAGAGGAAAGCTCTCATAATGTGGCGTCCAAGTTAAGCAAAGAGGCTAAGCATCGGAGAGAACAGAGGAATACCAGGATTTCCATGCTGCCGGAGAAGATCCATGAACACCAAAGCAGGATTTGGTTTGTAGAAGCCTGAGGGGCTTTCCTTCGGTGATTGCTCTTCCGACACAGGCAATTCCAAGCTAGAATTTTCTCGCAACAACAGGTAAACAATTACAATTAGGCATTTAGCCCTTTGGATGCACCAAGTGTTGTAGTCCCTAGGATGTCATACATCCTTCACCAATCTCCAATGGCATCCTTCACCAATCTCCAATGGATCTCTAACATTCAAACCAAACTAATATGGTTGCGCTAAGTCAACTAATATGACTCAACTTTATTGAGTCACAAGCTCCATGAGCTTAATGACATTTTGCAAAGTATTTACAAATTTTATGGACACATTAATAACACAAGTGAGGTCTAATTTAAATTTTTTACCTAACATATCAAAATTCTTTTATTACTCCCGGAGCTACAATGCAATGACAAAAAATTTTCATAATAACAAACATCTATGAATCAATTTCAAATTACGGTGCACTGCAGATTATTTTTTTTTTAATGGAAAGACAATCCTAAATTGCTGGTTGCAAAGCGACACGCCATTCACGTTTTCTGATTTATCTTAATGACTATTGAAAATTTTTCATAGGATCGAATTGATCACTTTCGAAATTAATCAGGACTTGAATACCTGAGCTATTAAAAAAACTTTTATTAAATCCATTGCATGACATATGATTACACCAACACTTTCAAAAGTACTGAAACTGCTAAAACTACCATAAAATCATTGTATAATACTATACTGCTTACGAGACAACTTTATAATTTTTACATTGGTATAAGGTTATGGAAAAAAGCATTAAGTACTTTTAATTTTTATTGTATTCCTCGACCAAAAATTACATTTATTTTTCTAAATAGAAAGGGAAACTAATGTATCAAGATAAGCTAAATTGAAGAACAAGCACAAGAAAGTTGCAGAGATGACCTAGTCGGAGAAGACACATTGGAAAAGTGAGAAATAAGTAAAGAGAAGGCAGGGCGACCACATTGGTTTGAATGAAGAGGGGTTTTACTCCATGCTTTGCAATTTTTTTCAAAAACAATGTAAAGAAAGGAAACTTTGACGTCTGGTTTACTTATATGGTGAAAGGGAGGTGACGTGTGGGTTTTTGACGAATGGTACTTTCTAGTTTAGTTGTATAAGTAGGATGGAGTATTTAATTAAAATTAAATTTAATTGAATTTAATTAATTAAAATTAAAATTAAAATTAAATTAAATTTTTTAAAATTAATCGAATCGATCAAATTTTTAAATAAAAATTGAACAAATCGAATTGATAAAATATCGATTAATTTGATTTTTGATCGAATTAATCGAAATAATTAAAATTTTTAAATATTATAAAAAATTTATTAATTAATTAAGGATTTATAATTTACTTTTTAAAAAATATATAAATTATTTTTTTATTTTGATTAATTTGATTTATTCAGTTTAATTGAATAACAAATTTTAAAATCAAAATTAAATTGAATTAATTAATTTTTTAAAAAATAATTAAAATAAAAATTTTAAATTTGATTAATTTGATTGATTTATTAGATTTAATTGAATTTTTGTTCATCGCTAAGCGGTGGGATGATGGAGGGCTGCTTTTGGAAATATAATGGGGAAGGGTCCATTTCGGAAATTAAAACTGGAGGACGGTTTTGGCATTTTGCCAATTCGTTTTCTTCGAAGCGAAGGATGCCACGAACGGAAGCGAATGATGATCGGCGACCAGTTGGAAGTCTCAGCAGAAGCTCAGGGAAAAATCACATTTTACTTCCATTTCCATGTGTCTCACTGCCTTCTGTTGCCGACCCAAGAGAAGATCCTCGCCTTCCAACCTCAAATCTTCACCAAATCCGATCGTGAGTAAAACATCTCTGCTTTAATTCATTAATTCACTTTTTTTTTATCATGATTTTCCATCTAGGAGAGGACTGAGGCGTTGGCAAATCCGCAACCTAGCGGTAGCAGCTTTCACGCAAGCGGCTCGCAGGTGTTCATTGTTCGATATTCGCCTTTTATATTTCATATCGCTTCAGACATTTTTTGTTTCTAAATCCTCACACCTCATATAGGAATTAGAAGATTCCCTTCCTTCTGGTTCTGAACAGGTAAGATCCAGCTTTCGTTTTCCTTGTTTTTTTTTTCAGTTCTTTTATTCTTATGTTGTTGAGATAGGACTTAATGGTGATTGGGATTTTACAGATTGAACAATCAATGGTAAGAAAACATGAAATTGTTCTGACATAAGCCTCCTATTTCCCTGGTTAAAGTATGATCAGCACTCATTTATATAAGGAACTTGAATATTTAGATTTGTTACTTTAGATTATACTTTACAAATTCATGAAATAGAAACATTTCAATTTACTTTTACTGCAATTCATCTCTAGTATCATCACGATACTACTTCTGTCCTGCTTTTTTCCTTTTTTTCTGCAAGATGCATTTATCTGAAATTCTTATATGGATCATTCCTCATATAGAATGACATCTGCAAGTTTTTCTAGCAGAAAGTCAGAATGAGTCTATGTTCACTGTCTGGCCAATCATCAAACATCGTTTCAAACCATGACTTCTCAAATGGGCTTGAGTCCTGGCATTCCAATTGTTGCCAGTCTTATGTTGCATCAGAAAATTCTAATTTTGTGAATGGAGTGAAACCTCTATCCGGGAGTAATTATGCTGTTGTCACGCAAAGGACTGAAAATTGGCAAGGTCTTGAGCAAGATATCACTGATAAAGTCACTGTTGGAGTAAAGTATATTGTAACAGTGTTTGTTTCTGTTCATGGAGATTTCCATGGAGCAACTGGAGTTCAAGCAACATTGAGATTAGAGAACTTAGATGCTTCAGTTAGCTATGTGTTTATTGAGAGGTAGTCCGCTTTATACAGTACTAAGGAACTAGTTTTCTGCTTATATATATTTTTTCTCCTGAGAATTATGTAGATTCATATTAGGATGTTTCAGGATCTTGGCCTCTCAAGATTGCTGGAAGAAGTTAGAAGGTTCCTTCTTATTAACAAGCAACCCAAGACGAGTAGTTTTCTACTTGGAAGGGCCTAATCCTGGTGTCGACTTGCTCATAGATTCTGTAGCTATTGCTTGCGAGGTACACCTCTTTCTATATGAAAAACTGCAAATCTAATTGCTTTTTCAGTTTGTGTATTCACTTGTAGTTCTCATTTCTCCAAATGGCCTTTTTCTTTGATGCAACATTCATTTGCTTCAAAAATTTAATGTTTCATCTGCAATCTTGTTTTGGTGGCTTATTCATTTGCTGTACTAAGTATTGAATATTTCATCCAATAGGTACATTTTTTTTGCAGGTTCGGTGTAGCTTGGGAACATGATAATGTTGCTCAGCTATGATTACTTGTTGGTTGGCATATGATTGTGATTTTAATGTTGTTTTAATTTTTCCTCTTTACTCCACTATCTTGAATAAAAGAAACTAAATTTATCCAATCCATCAATATTGGAATTTTTTTACGTTGTACCCGTTGGGGTGTCAAACATGATTAAGAATGTAGCTAAATAGGATAATTGTGAGTTAACTAGGTGCCACTATGATTTATGATCCGACTCTTTTTAGGAAGTATATTTTCAGCACTGTATCATCTCTGCATTTTGTTGAACATGCAATCATCAATTGCCCCTCATTAAAAATAATCCTATTGAAAGTGGTTTGAAATTATCCTTATCTCAATAATCGATAGCAATAAGCTTTAGTGTCTACTCCATTTGTGTAGATTAAGCTTAATAAAATAATTGTATGTCTATCCTTAACTAGTAAATAGATCGGTTTTGCTTATAGTGAAAGAAAGATTTTAGGAAAAATTCCAAGCAACTTTCTAATCTATGGAATACCATTGCTTCTAGGTTTCTATCCCTACAATACCCATTAAACTAATCTACATTAGCATTTTTGTATCTATAACTTCTACCTAAGATATGTCCTGGATTTTGGTTTTATCTGTAATAGTCAAGAGGAGTCAATTTTCTGATTATATATGAAAGTTTCTCTTGCTTCAATCTAGACGGACACCAACCTATTCCACTAGGACGTGTGATGATTGATCAATCCACTTCTAATGCTATCATTGTTGAATGACTATTGCCCTTCTTGTTGGAATTCATGACATTAGCTATAGGTGACATTGACAAAAGTGTAATATTATTCCAACAAATGGAGAGGCAAGATATTGTACTAAATTGAAATAACACAACAATGCTTTGATACCAAATTGATACAGTATAAGAATGCTCTGATTCAAATTTGGTACAAGATGAACTTGACTCCGATACCAAATTGATGAAGCACAATAACACCCAGATATTAAATTGATGCAACATGAGGACACTTTAATACCAACACTCCAACACTAAATTGAACCCTTAAATCATGCAAAAAATTGAGACAAAATTGATGAAAGAGATAAACTATCTCACAAAGACATAAAGAACCTCACACATAGGAAAAAACCTTACATAATGGAAGAAAAAATTTATTAACTAAAAACTGAGTAATACATAGGGACATGATAGGTTTATTGACTCAATGCCAATTAATTTAGAATAAAAATATCATTAATTGGGAAACACAATGATCCCAATAAACTTCTCTAAATTAAAGGATATTTTTATTGAACTAAAAGATACCAAGACTTTTGACTCCTAAAATTACAATGCTTCTTTTCCAAAGACTTGGAAAATAAACTCTTAAAATCTTAAAACTTATCAAAAACTATTTTCCTAATCTATTTTATTAGGTCATCTAATACATCGTTCTTCAATGCAGAATGATCTATGATCTAAGGTCATTAATGGAAGTTTCAAATATTGCTAACATTTGAATTTTTAAGTTCAACCTCCCCACTATTTGTGCACAATAAAGGTAGCGTTGAGGGAACCTAACTTTCCCACTAGCCTAAATTGCTTCTAGTATAATTGCCTCTAAAGAGGTGTTGCTACATTTAGTCATACAAACTATAAACCTGCCACCAAGTCAAATCAAATGAAATCTTGCCAATAGAGGTGTTGTAGCACCACTGTTGGAGATGAGGTCACTAGGAATTTCAATATCTTAATAACCGGAAGAATATTGAACAATAGAGAAAGTCAAACGCTTTTTCATAGAGAATGAGGCAATCACCCTATCCACTAAACCCATGCAGATCCTTGGTGTTTTGAGAAATGTGCAGTGTAAGAATTGCCTTCTTAACATACCTTTACCTTCCACAACACTAGTAAGGTTCTGTAGCACCACTACTGTTACACCACCACAGACTCAAATCAATTATAATCTTTTGGCAAGGAGGAACTTCTCAAGTACCACTAACATTTAAGGTGTGGAAATTCTTGTGAAATAGATGCATTAAATGTTTTAGAGAGGATCACTTGGTCAATGCTTGTCATATTGAATGACATTGTTGGCATTATTGGAGACAAGGTCACTAGGGAGTTCAATTCCCTAACAGATATTAAACAATAGAGGAGGCCGATCACTCGTATGGAGAATGAGGGGACCACCCTATCCACCAGACCCATGAAGATCCTTGGTACCTTGAGAAGTGTCCGCTTTAATAATTGCCTCCTTAACATACTTTCACCTTCAGCATCAACACTTAGGTTATGTTAGAGAAATACTCAAGGATGAGCCAATCTGGCTATGCTTGAGCAACAAGTAAGCATTGGTGATACTTGGTACTAGGACTAGCTTGCTCAGGCTGATTTGGGGTTCATCGTCCTCTTTCCATCTGAAGAACTTCTCATATGGATTTTTGGCAATACCATTCTTATTATGTTTGGCAAGTTGATGATTGCATGCCACCTTTGGCATCCTAACATTGATAGAGTTGAAGAGAGAGCCTTATGATGTTGGCTTGAATTGTGATTCAAAACCTCCTGCCATTTCCCAAGATGGACAACCTCCACATTACCAATGTGTCACTACCTGATTCATATTGATGTGGTTAGTGCAATGGACTTGTAATATTTCACCACTTAGCTGGGAAGAAGTTGGTTTAGTTTGTCCCAAAGAGCATGCTAATCTATACTCTGTTTGGCGTTGCTCTAGCTTAAGAGCTAGCCTTGCAAAGACCCCCTCCATGCTAAGATTGGCAAGCCTAGGGATTCATCCGTTGCTCATTAAAATAATAACTCTTATAATTGAAGAGACCAACCGATATCTATCCTTGTGCCTCCTACATAGCCTCGTGCTTTGCTCCTAGATGTCAACAATACTTAATGAGCAACTGTTCACCATAGTGAAGCTAGTAGTTGTGCAGCCAGTCACTACCGCTGTGTTCATGCCCTCCTCCCTAACAAATTTTAAGTGTACCTTGTATATTTCACCAACTACTGCACAACCAACAAAGATTGATCTAGTTCCTTGCTCTACTTTAAACCACCTCTTATTCTTACCTCTCCCCTGTACTATAATACCAATAACATTCCCATGTCTCCCATCAGCCCCACACTGCCGACAATATTGAAGACCTGCTCCAAACTACTACTAGGTCTAAGGCTTATTGTAGATCGCCGTTGTCTATTCTAGAGCAACCTGACGATTCTGACCTTACTTCTTATTCATTAACATTTGCCTCAGATTGAGCCCATGATGTATTCCCAATCACATCTCTCCTCTAGGCTCGTTAGAAGCATTGATCATGGATGGAGCAGAACCCCAGCTTCACCACTCAAGTGTTGTGACACAGTGCTCACTTAGAGAAAGATTCCAATTGTTCTCTATCTAGTGTAGAGTAGATGAGAGATTCTTCCAAAATCTTAGAAGGAATTTCCAAGCAGTAGGCAGTATACCCATTAAATAGCACTAGTACCATAAAAGAGAAATACTTGATCAAGATATTTTTATTAATCAAGATGCATTTCTCTGAAATATTTATATGGATCTATGAAATGACATCTGCAAGTTCTTTTCTAGCAGAAAGTTGGAATGACTGGTTCCCTGGCTGGCCAATCAACGAACATTGTATCCAACCATGACTTCTCAAATGGGCTTGAGTCATGGCATCCCAATTGTTGCCAGGCTTATGTCACATCAGGAAATTCTAATTTTTTGAATGGAGTGAAACCTCTATCTGGGGATAATTATGCTGTTGTGATGCGGAGAAGTGAGAATTGGCAAGGTCTGGAGCAAGATATCACTGATAAGGTTACAGTTGGTTTAAAGTATAATGTAACAGTGTTTATTGCTGTTCATGGAGATTTCCATGGAACAACAGGAGTTCAAGCAACATTGAGATTAGAGAAAGATTCTTCGTTTAGCTATGTGTTTATTGAGAGGTAGTCCATTTTATACAGGCCAAAGGAACTAGGCTTTTGTTAATATATATCCTATTTCTCCTAACAATTATGAGATCCATTGGGCTGTTTCAGGATCTTGGTCTCTCAAGATTGCTGGAAGAAATTGGAAGGTTCTTTCTCACTAACAAGCAAGCCAAGAAGAGTAATTTTCTACTTGGAAGGGCCTGATCCTGGCATTGACATTCTCATAGATTCTGTGACTATTGTTTGTGAGGTAATTTTTCTTCTTCTTTTCTACATGGAAAAACTGAAATATAATTATCATTTTAGTTTGTTTCACTTTGAGTTTTCTTTTACCAAATGATCTTTTTCTTTGATCAAATATAAACTAAGTCAAAGAGTATTGAAAGAGTAAAATCTATCAAAATTCATCTTAGGACACTTTGATATTTGAAGCACTTAGGACACTTTGATATTTGAAGCATGCATAGTGTCATCACAACATAGTGCCAAAATTGTACTCTTCCAGCTAGCCACCAAAACTTTGCTTTGGAATGATATTTAACCTTAGTTGAAATTTAGTTGAGATGCTTAATAAATTGAGTAAAATTCTAATTAAAATGATTTTTTATTTTCTATAGACTTAAATTTTAAAGAAAACAAACCAACAAAAAAAAGTTCATCTGAAATTGAATGCTTCTAAGCTTTCTGGTGCCAGCATGGCACCACACCTAAATTGTGGAATGGAGATCAATACTCTACGAAATGAGATTTTAAACTTTGATCCTCTTGCTCGAATTAAATTCAAATGAAATCAAATAAATTTTGTAAGAATAATTAAATGCTAATTAATTGGGGAAATAAACTGGACAAATCAATTATAATCTAGTATTTATACAAATGGTTGCCTATCATTATTTTTTGATTCAAAAATGTCTTTCCTTGATTAGTTCTCCATATAATGACAGGAAGTCATTACCTATAGGGTTTCAAGTAATGATGGAGATACTTCAAGTAATGATGAACATATAGTACATAATCCACAGTTTGAAGATGGATTAAATAATTGGTCAGGAAGAGGATGCAAGATTACCTTATGCAGTTCTCTTTGCAATGGAAAAATACTTCCTGTCAAAGGGAAGTTTTTTGTTGCTGCTACTGAGAGAAGCCATAACTGGAATGGGATTGAGCAAGAGATAACTGGAAGATTTGTCAGAAAGCGCACATATGAAGTTACAGCTCTAGTTCAGATATTTGGGCATACTAATAATGCTGATGTTCGATTGACTTTATGGGTTCAGTCTCCAAATGGTCGGGAACAGTACATTGGCATCGCCAAGTAAGATTTCTCTCACCTCTGTATTTTGTTATTCTTTGGCACATTCACACTACGATAAATTTGAATGATTTACTTTTAAAGAAAGAGCCTAAGTGATTACATCTTCCTAAGCATAAATATTACTTGAAAAGAACTCAGGCATCAGACAAGGAGTGGGTGCAATTGCAGGGGAAGTTTCTTTTGAATGGTGTTGCTTCAAAAGCCATTCTATTTATAGAAGGGCCAAATCCAGGTATTGATATACTTGTCGATAGTATAGTTGTGAGGCGACCAATAAAAGCTGGAAGTTCAGTTCCACCAATTACTGAGGTTGGTATAACTCTTCATAAACAATGATGTTTTCAGGAATTTAATTATAAATTCATATTAAATTTGTGAATGCAGAGGTTTCTGCTTATCATTTATTATTTGATGATGTTGTGTTGCTAGTACTCGCCTTATGGAATTTTAGGTCAATTAAAAGTCCTTGTTTTCATTTTTAGTTGTTTTAGCCCATTGTCTATAAGGAGTTAGTTATTGTACGAGGAAATTTGCAGCAACAATGAGCTAATTATAGCTGTTGATAAGTATTCTATGAGGAAAGTTGCAGCAACAATGAGATAACTACAGCTGTTAGGGACATAGTTGTAAATAGTTAATATATATAAGTTAAGGGGCTTCTTGGAGAAAAAAATCCAAATAATTTCTCCATTTTAACATGATTCAAGCACCAAACTGTCAACCCTCTCATGCATTGTCCCTTCGGCATCTCCTTCTTGCAGTGTTTAACTGATGCATCCATGATTTGAATTTCTTACCTTCATTATCCTAGTCTTCATGAGCAAATCATATTGGACATTTCTTTCTTTGTAAGCTGCAGTAGTTGGTGGAGGCACAAAGGTGTTGGTCATTGGTTCCCACCTACTTTCCCTCTCCCTTTCTCTCTGATCCATGCCCTTTTGTGTACTGCCTCATTTTGATCACCTCAATCACTTTTTGTCGTGTTAATTTTTATTTCTGCTACATATATTTTGTAGAACACTAACAATCTAGGATGGAAGTGATATTCACCCCTCTACCACACAAGCACCTAATCCAACACCGAAGCCTTATCTCCTCCCTCGCTCACCAACAACACTAGTACCTACGTGCTTTAATGAGTGTTTGAGTTTCATTGATGATGTAGAGGACATTTAACTTTACGAGTCTCCCACAAAGGTACATCAAAATTTATTTCATTTGTTTTGTTCATATATGGTTTGATTGGGAAATCTTGCAAAAATTAAAAATAAGTGCTTCAACCATGCCGGTGTTGTCTTCCGTTGCAACGATCCTAACAATATATTTACCAACTTGAGGGGGAGTATTGGAGGATTAGCAGTGATCTTTTGGAGGATTGGTAGAAGATTCCTAAGTTTTTTAAATTCTCCCATGATTATATTCACCAACTCCTTTTCTCTAATTTAGGGATTCTCTTTATTTTTTTATTTTTTTATTTTTAGAACATTTTGTGTTTATTCCTTTTAGCATGATGGAATATATAGACCAACTCCTTCTCAAGTTTTCCCCTCTTGTTCTCAATATTTAAATAGGATTGTCAAACCAAAGAAAAGCGGCCGCATGATATACATCTTATTTTTTAAGAAACGGTTAATCCTCTGTGGACTATCTAAACACCTTCGGACATTTTGATTTACACCTAATCATCCCGGATTCACAATTCCTTGGAGATGTTTGCTTAAGATGTTAAAGTATAAGTCTCCATGACTAAGATGTCTTAAAAATCATAAGTTAAAAGAAACTTACACTTAAGCCACACTGAGATTTTTATTAATATATCTCTATATGCATAGAACCATATGAAGTCTCATAGAAGGTCACTCAAATGAACTACTTACCTTTTACTAGCATCCATACTTAACTTTCAACATCCAATGTCTCTAGCCAACGAGGAACAATTGCTTGGTAAACCAAAGAATTTAAAATGTGTTATTCTCAATAGAATCAATAACGTCCATGCTCATCAATTTATCGACTAGAGATAATTTTAATACATTCATAATTGCACATGTAGAGTTCCTTTCTAATTGTGATCCAATCACAAATTCTCTAATGCTATGAATCATATTATGGACATTCAGAAAATGAGTTTAAGATTCAATCAAACACATAGAAATGTACACTCAAATAGTGAATTTCTATTATCCAATAAATAGTACAACCATAAGATAATTATCTTATAACACCTCTCAAATATAATAGTTTCTCCCATGTCTTTCATGGAGAATTGTTTGGACAATTATAGTTTGACTGATTATAAAATAGGCATATTATTTCGTATCAGTAATATGTCATCAACATATAATACTAGGAACACAATCACACTCTCACTAACCTTCTTATACACATAAGGTTCGTCAAGATTTTGTGAGAAATTAAACTTTTTGATTGCCTGATCAAAATAGATATTCCAATTCTTGGATGCTTGCTTCAATCCATAAATGGATTATTGAAGCTTACATATTTTATTTTTGTCAATAGATGTGAAACCTTCAAACTATATCATATAGACATCTTCAAACAGATTCCTATTAAGAAAAATTATTTTCACATACATCTATCATTCATCTTAATCATAATGAGTTATTATGGTTAGGAGTATTTGAATGAATTTAAGCATAACTATTAGTGAAAAGGTTTTATCATAGTCAATATTTTATTTTTGATGATAGTCTTTCACCATTAATCTAGATTTAAAGGTAATCACATTACCGTCCATGTCAGTTTTTTTGTTGAAAATCCACTTGCACCCAATAGGCTTAATGCCTTTAGGTGGGTCCACCAAGTTCCAAACTTGGTTTTCATATATGGAATCAATTTTCGACTTCATGATTGTTAACCATTTATCCTTTTCTAAACTTTTTAGAACTTCTTCATAATCAGTAGGTTCCTCATCCTCAGTGAGTAACACATCATTCGATTCACTTATGAGAAATTTATATCTCTCAAGAATATTGTGTGTCCTACTGGATCTACGAAGAGGCGGTGTCTCCATAGGTTCAGCCGATGACTCATTACTATAAGTAATCGATTGTAGTTCTTGACTAGGTGTCTCATCAATGTCTATTAGAGTCTCTTGAACTTCAATAAGTTCAACTTTACTCTCATTGTTTTCCTACAAGAGGAACTCTTTTTCTAGTAATATAGCATGCCTTGAAACAATTACTTTTTATTTCATGGATCATAGAACTGGTAACTCCTTATTTCCTTAGGATATCCAATAAATAAACACTTATCAAACTTAGCTTCCAGCTTATCTAATACAATCCTCTTCAAAATTCATTGCAAAATTCGTCGTCGATCGGCGACAAAAATGATTTTCGTCGTCGATCAACGACGAAAATGATTCGTCACCAATCGGCGACGAAAATGATTCGTCGCCAATCGAAGACGAAAATGATTCGTCGCCAATCGACGACGAAATTTTTTTCATCGCTGATTGCGATAAATTTGGCAATGAAAATGATTTTTCATCGCAAAATTTGGTGACAAAATTAATTTGTTCATCGCAAAGTTTGGCGAGACTTCATAGCAACGAATTTAGATTCGTCGCAAATTTTATCGCAAACGATTTTCCGACGATTTTTATTTTTAAATTCGTTGTAAAATTCATGGCCAAATCAAGGTTTTTTTTGTAGTGGACAATCCCATATATACAAGTAAGATAAGTGAGGTTTCTTACTATTCTATATCTCATATGCATAGTAGATACTACTTTAGTCAAGACTTTGTTTAGCAAGTAAACAGTTGTCTCAAGTGTGTAACCTCAAAAGGATCTAGGAAGACTTACATGATTCATCATTGACCTTACTATATCCAATAAGGTTTGGTTTCTCCTCTTGGATATTCTATTATGTTGAGGTGTATACGACGGAGTCCATTACAGATGTACTCTCTTGCATTCGTGAGCGAAAGAGGAGCTTAGAGACCTCTAACAGTTCAGATATCGTCTGCTCATCAAACAACTCACGAAGATAAAACACAATAGTATAATCATCCATTTGCTCATGTTGTTTCTACAGTTAGGGTGATAATAAGGCTAGTATGATGCAACTAGCCAATTCAGAATTAGTTAAATGTTTTTAATGAATCAACCTTTGGTCATCAGTTGCATCATCTACAAGAGGTCTTGGAAGAAGATCTTCAGTCTAGGAAGTTAAGGCCAGTTAACTTATTGGTGTCCAAAATCATGCACAAATTCAAAAAAAAATAATTTTTATGGATAAAAATTTTTCGTCGCAAATCCGCAACGAAATTTATGACGAATAATATTTTCATCACAAATTTACAATGAAATTTGCGATGAAATAATATTTATTAGAAATTTTGTAACATATAAAATTCGTCAAAAATGTCGTTGCCAAATAATTTTTTATCGCAAAATTTATCGTAAATTTGTGATGAAAAAATATTTCATTGCCAATTTGCAATGAAACACAGATTCGTCGCTAAATTGGCAATGAATCACATTTTCATCGCCAAAATTTGGTGAAGAATCCCTTTTTATCGCCAATTTGGCAATGAATATGTGTTTCATCGCCAATTTGGCAATGAATCCAATGTTCGTCATCAAACTTTGGTGACGAATACCGTGTTTGCTGTCAAATTTTAGCGATGAATCTGTGTTTCATCGCCAATTTGGCAACGAAACTTAAAATTCATCGTCAAATTAGCGACGTAAAACTTTCATCGCCAAAAAAATCACATAAACCCTAGATCTGTCGATTCTTTCTCACCTTTTAGGTTTTCCTTCTCTCTCGCGCGATCTCCTCCCCTCCCGCAGTGCTCCTCCGCCATCGCCAATCGTTGCCAACTTCAAGTTTTTGTCGGATCTCTCCAAAGAAGGCAGCTTCCGTCGCGTCTAGAGCTAGGTATGCGAACTCTTCCATCTTCCTCCCTTCTATTTTGGCCGATCGGCTCTTTTTCCCAGGCGCCAGACCGCTGCTCATGACCCATCGACCGCTGGCCAGAGGCGGGTCACGTCCGCTGGCCTCGTGCCCCTGGCTGGGCGCTGGCCACGCTGCCGTTGCCACGGCCGCTGGCAGCATGGCTGGTCGCGGCCGCGAACCAAGGCTGTGGGCCTAGTGGTTGTGGGCCAGCGGGTGTGGGCCAGTGGGTGTGGGCCAGTAGCCGCGGGGTTGGGCTCGGCCGTGCCGCGCCGCAACCCTCGCAACCAGCCGGCCTGCAAGCGTAATCCGTAGGGCGCTAGCCAACGGTCAGCGCCGACTGCCTGGTTTAATTAAGTATTGATTAATTAAGTGTTGATTAATTTTTTAATGTTGTTTGTGCAGGTTTACAATTTGCACGGACGTGAATTAATTGGATACTTGTATTTGTTCACCGGCTTGAGGTATTTTTATAATTATAGTTATTTTAGAAATTTAAATAGTATTTAGATATAATTGTATTTATTTGAATGTTAATATTTATTATTCTAATTTAGTTGGAATTAAGTATAGTTATTTAATTGATGAAGAGATATGAAATAATTTTTATTTATAGTAGATAAAAATTATTACAATTAAGTAAGAATTATTTATATTTTAATATGTTAAAATTTGTGGGTTCAGGAAAAATGCAGAAAGTACAAAGTTGGATGTATAAAAAGAATTTACCTGAACGTAGAGGTTTAACGATGAATTTATTGTGGGATTAGAATATTTTTTGAGTTTGCTTCAAGTAATGTTGATTTTATGGATGGAGATAAGATAAGATGTCCATGCAGAAAGTGTCACAATGATAAATTTTTACAATGTGATAAAGTACGAGAACATCTTTGTAGATTTGGTTTCACTCCCAATTACTATAATTGGACTTCTCATGGTGAACCGTTCATATCTGATGAAGATTATGGACAAAATATATAATACTCAGCTATGGGGATCAGAGTTATTATGATCAATTTAATCCATATCAAAGGATGGTAACTGATGCAGCGGGTCAGAATTTTTTTGCTGAACTGAGTGGTCCAAGTTCTAGTTTTTCTCCAATGGTTGAATAAATGTTTACTCCTTATGCATCACCGTTGGAGGAGACACAAGTACCAGGAGTTGGTGAAAATTTGAATAATGAATCATATCTCAAATTTCAAGAATTATTGAGTGCTGCAGATGAACCATTGTGGGCTGGTTGTGACAATCACAGTAAACTATCTATTACAATAAGATTGTTGAATGTCAAAGCAGAACATAATGTGTCTGAAGATTGTTTTAATGATTTTGTTCAAGTTATTAGAGAGGCATTGCCACGTGATCACATAATGCCCAATGATTATTATAATATGAAAAAACTCGTCAAAGACTTAGGTCTTCCAGTGGAAAGAATTGATGTTTGTAGAGATGGTTGTATGTTATATTGGGGTGATGATGAAAATGCAGAAGTTTGTAAATTCTGTAATCAAGCTAGATACAAGTCTACCAGAAGGAGTCAACAGCGACGTAAAGCATACACTCAGTTGTTTTATTTGCCTTTGACTCCTAGGCTACAAAGACTTTATGCATCAAAAGTCACTGCTCAACACATGACTTGGCATGCAACTCATCAAACAGAAGAGGGATTAATGTGTCATCCATCAGATGGACAGCAGTGGAAAAATTTTGATAGAACATATCCTGAATTTACGAAGGAAACTCGAAACATTCGGTTAGGTCTTTGTGCTGATGGATTTGCTCCATTTGGTAAATCAGGAAGAAATTATTCTTGTTGGCCAATTATTGTAACTCCGTATAATCTTCCACCTGGAATATGCATGAAAACACTGCATATGTTTTTAACATTGGTTGTGCCTGGTCCACAAAATCCGAAAGAAGTTAATAGATGTTTATATGCAACTATTGATTGCAGAGCTGAAACAACTATGGGATGAAGGTTTTCCTACCTATGATGTGCATACTGATCAGATGTTTATAATGAAGGCTGCACTTCTTTGGACCATAAATGACTTTTCGACTTATGGTATGTTATCAGGATGGAGTACCGCTAGGATTTTAGGATGTCCAATATGTATGGAGAGATCAAAATCAATCAGATTGAAACATGAGAAGAAGCTGAGTTATTTTGATTGTCATAGATAATTTTTACCATAAAATCATAATTTCAGAAGAAATAAAGAAGAATTCACAAAGAATAGAATTGAAAGAACACCCCCGCCATTGAGATTAACAGGTCAACAGATTTGGTATAGAGTGCATAATTTTTCATCTGTTATTGAAGATTCACATGGTACGCCTTATGAATATGGAAGTACACATAAATGGACTAAACGGAGTATATTTTGGGATTTACCATATTGGTACAGTCATTTGATTCATCATAATCTTGATGTAATGCATATTGAGAAGAATATTTTTGATAATCTGATTAATACAGTCATGGATATCCCTGGAAAAATAAAAGATAATTTGAATGCAAGAAAAGATATGCGACTCATTTGTAAAAGACCTACTCTTGATGTTGATGAAAGTAGTAGGGGACCAAAGCCAAAGGCAGTTTATACATTGAATAGAGATCAGAGACGCGTTCTTTGTGAATGGTTGAAATCTTTGAAATTTCCAGATGGTTATGTCTCTAATCTTGGAAGATGTGTTGATTTAAAGGAATGCAAATTAATTGGTTTAAAAAGTCATGATTGTCATATATTTATGGAAAGACTCATTCCTATTGCTCTTAAGGAGTTGTTACCAAATTTTGTATGGGGTGTCATTACGGAGTTAAGTATTTTCCTTCATGATATTTGCTCCACAGTTTTGAAATACTCACACATGGAGAAGTTAGAGCGAGAAATTCCTATAATTTTGTGCAATTTAGAAAGGATCTTTCCACCTTCATTTTTTGATTCGATGGAACATCTTTTGGTTCACTTGCCTTATGAAACCAAAGTTGGAGTAAGTAGAGCTGCACGAGGTAAGTGAGGTAAGTCACTGGAGGAGCGAACCAGTTCCAATTTTGGACTTTAGTGACCCACTTGGGTGATATAGTGACAGGATCTAATTAATTTTAAATAATCTATTTTTTAATATATTTTATCATTATACTAACTCTATTTTATATGATTTAGTTGGTATATGGATAAAATTAATTTTGCATGTAAAACAAAATTAATCTTCATTATTATTTATTTTGTTAATATGAAATTTTATTAAATGACAAAATTATTTCTATCTATAATAAATATTTAAAGAGAATAAAATAAATATTATTTAAATTATCTTTTAATTCTGGATAAGATAAACTGCAATGCGTAGATCAAGTTTTGTGTTTTTTTTAAACATTTGCAGATCTGGATAAACTCAACAGTTTCTATATAAAGCCTTGTTCAGTGCATGAATCTAATAACTTTGACCAACGTCATTCTTCTGCGGCGACTCGAGCTTCGACACGACCACGTCCAACTTCTGCCGGAAGATCACCCCCAACATCCGAGCGCGTCTAAAATTTTCTGATGTTGGGTAACAGAGTTTTTTTTAATTTATTTTCGGCATTTATTTAAAAATCAAAAGTGTGGGGTTGTCACACTTTTGATCATTGCATTCGCCTACTCTACCAGAGTTTTTGTCTGGTAGAGAGATTTAGTGGATTGCCCACAGGAAAGGTCCAAGGGACCTGGGCCTTCGAGTAGGTGTCGTCGACGGCTCCGAACGAAGTAAAAATTACTTGTGTCTTTCGTACGCATTGTTTTCGCTTCGTATTTCTTATTTTCCGCTGCACAATTTTCAAAGTTTAAATTGTCTAACTTTGATTTTAAACGAAAATTTTTAAAAAAGCACGTGATTCACCCCCCTCTCACGTGCACTCGATCCTACAGATTTTTCAGAATTTAAACTCTGAAATGGCAACACAAGAGTTTAATAACTTCTGCGATGAAGAATTTGTACCATGGTTCAAAACATATGTAAGTATAAAATTTAAATTTGCTCAACATATATTTTGACTTATAATTAATTTTGAAATTTGATTTTAGATTTGGGCTAATCAAGCTCACGTTGAACAAGAATTGTTATTTCATCTTTCATGGGGTCCAAAAGCAATGGTATAGACTTGGCCAGCATATTTCATAAACGGATATAATTTTCATGCTCAGAAATATGGAATAAGGAAGGCTACAATAAATAGTCGTGTTTGTGTTCAATCATCCAATGATGGAGCTGCAAGTAATGATTTTTATGAGTTATTAAATGAAATTATAGTGGTGGAATACCCAAGTCTAGAAATTCGAGTTGTTTTATTTATGTGTAGCTGGTTCGACCCTGTTAGAGGGATGAAGGTACATCCACAGTATAATTTAGTTGAAATTAATCATAAGAGATTATATAAGAGATATGAACCATTTGTGTTGACACAATAAACAATTCAAGTATTTTATGCTTCATATCCGAGTTTGAAACGAGACAAAAATGATTGGTGGATTGTTTGTAAAACAAAAACAAGAAAAAAAAATTGAAGAATGTTGGCAAGATAATGTATATCAACAAGACGAAGTTGTAAACACATTTCAGACCGAGGAATATCATATTCCTATGTTACGAGATCCCAGCGGAGTAGTGATACATGTAGATACAAGTGAAATTCATGAAAATGACTACGACGATGATGACGACGACGATGACGACGACTGTGTCCATGCCCACAACGACGATGACGATGACGATTTTGATTTTTCATACTGAGTAAGTCAGGTTAAATTATAAAAACATTAATAATGTATTTTAATATATTGATATTGGAGTGTAGGTGTATATTTCATTTTAATCTGCAAAGTTAGTTTTAATCTTCATATTATGTAAATTTTGATTTTGTAAAATACCGAAAATTAGAGGGTTAAATTGAAAATACAATTAATCTTAATGGTAGGGGTTTATGGAAGATGAGATTAATTAAATTAATCTTAAGTTGAGGGGATTAATTAATCAAATCCTAAATCATATAATGGTTAGGATGGGTTAAAGGGCGGATCCGCAACCCGTTAACGTCGAATAAAGGATCCGGCCATGTGCAACCCTCAATTGCGATTCTCTTCTCTTCATGGTTTCTCCCGATCGCGCACGCTGTTCTTCCCTTCATCTCCGCTGACGCCGAGAGAGTCCAGCCGACACTGGAGCTAGAGCTAGAGGATCGCCGGTGATCGAAGCTCTGGTGGTGGATCGTGGAGAGCTAGGGGTGGCTGACCGTTGATCGAGCGACGACGATTCTTCCAAACGGGAGCAAGGGAGATGGAGTCGAAGAGGAGAAGTATCAGTAAGAGCTGGAGTTTTTAGGGATTCGTCGGATTTCTTGGTTGTCTTTGGATTTGAATGTCGATTTTGGAATTGGTTGAATTTACAGATTGATTTGGTTAGAAATCGGATCGGTAGGATTTCATTGATTTCGGCTGCAAGGAAGAACCGAATTGGAGGTGTTCTAGGGCAAAGGAAATTGGATCTAGAGGTAAGTCTTCTTGATTCTAATCTGGTTGTCTTTGATTAGCTATGGATTTTGGGTATTGACCTTGGAATTGGAAGGATTCGGTCGGAGATTTGGATTGTAGCCAGCGGTGGATTGGATCAAGTGGAGTTTAGCTTGATTAGGTTTTGATCAGATTGAAGGTAAGATATTGAATCTAAGTTGATTTAATTTCGGATTTGTTGTTAGCTAGTGTTTAAATCTTAGTTTACTGTTGGATTGATGATACTCTATTCATGTGGGATTAAGCATGATACTGTTTGATCGGTTTGTGGATCTGTTTGGATGGGTTTTGAATCCCTTGAACTGAGCTATTGATGAGCTCTTTTCCATTTGTTGACCCATCCGGTGTGAGGTTATAGGTGTTGTTGCTGCTGGAAGCTAATTAGGGTTCGTTTATGTTGGTCTGATCTACTTTAGGATTCATGTTGGAGTTGATATAGAGTTGGTGTATGATCTGTTGGAAGGGTTGTATTGTTGGGAAAAATGATTATAGTTTAGTTTTGAGCGGGTGTGTTGAGACCGATCAAACATGGGTTTGATTAGGGTTCATATGATAGGATTAGGTTAGAAATTAATGGTCAAGATCTAGTTTGATCATTAACAAGTAGGGTGGGAGTTGATAATCCATTAATTTAGATTTATCAACTATTATAGGAGGAATGTTGATAAGGGGATTAGTTGGATTGTATTACAGAATTTAATTACTGTAAATTTGATACAGTATCAGCGTAGTAAGTATTGTATGGTTGTTTGATTTCAGGACTTTGAGTTGATTGATCCTGTTATACTCGGAGCTTATTTTCTGGGAGGTTCTTTGTTGACGATCGTCTGATCAGGTGGGTATCCTGTACTTGATCAATACAGGTCTATTTTTCAATGCATGATCTATATTGCTAGTTTATCTATCCTGTTGATATCCATGTTGTCGTTTGATAATCGTTGTTTGATACCTATCAGTTGACCTTGTGATGATCTATTGTTGATACTCTTGTTATCTATGTCATTTACCCTGTTGATATTAGTATGATCCGTTGCTTGATACATGTTAAACGATCTCTGTTTGATCTATCTATGGTTAGAATAGTCTTAACTATGGTACCATTGACATATGTTGACTTCTATTGATTCCTGTTGAGCATGCTAATTAATTGTAACTATTACATATTGGGATGATCATCATTACATCCACATCCTAGTTGTAGGAGTTGTTGATAGCATTGTTGGCTGTTCTTGTTGGCTCTTGCTCGGCACCGTGTTGTGGTGAGATACAGGGGCGAGAGCATATATTGCACTATAGTTGGGTACGATCAGGACTGACTATATTGCCCTTCTGCTACACTGCCCGCTCCCCACTAGATTGGTGGTGGTTAGTTGTTGGAACCTGTGCAGTATGTCCTATTGTGCACCCCATTTCACTGCCCTGGGGGTGACTGGGGATGACGAGTGCAAATAATGACTTGCATTTGATTACGATGGTTGTTGCATATTTACATGCATTCGTTGGTAGGTTATTACATAGTTTACTTTATTCATATGGTTGTGGCTGTTGCACTTGTTTGCTATGATTGTTGTACTGCATGACATTACATACATGATTATATATACATGATTCCTATACCTGTTGCACAGTATTGATCTTTCTTTATTGTCTCAGTTGATATACCATGTTCTATTACCTTGATTCATGTTATGTGCTGGTACTTGTTACCTGTTGAGTATTATTTACTTGTTTTATAGATATCCATTCTAGACTATACGTTCTTGCTATTTCTGTTGATTTACCTTTACATGCTCTTCTTTTTATACCCACTGAGTATCTAATGCTCACTACCCAGATTCTGGGGTTGCTTTATTTTCTCCCCAGGTAGCAGATATGTTTACTTGGAGCTTGGAGATTCGGTCAGCTGCTTCCATCTCACATCAGGAGGTTTTTATGTAGTGGTTTGCATGGTTTATCGTTGTATTTGGTTATGGATTTGTATTTCGTGGACATGGACTATATTTGTGGTCTTCTTGGATTTGTTATGTTTCCACTGCGAAGTTTTGCTATTTTGCTTGCATTTGTTGTAGTTAACTTTTCTAGTTATACGTTTGCATCTGTTTAGTTGTTGTGGTCGTGTAGGCCTTATACCTTATCTGTTGTGTGTATATGTGGTGTGTTGTTGGACGTGTAGTCCATATTGTTGCAGTGCTGGCCCTTTTTGTACACATGTATTTAGGGAAAGGTTATTGTTACAGGGTAGATGTTGCCAAAATTTTTCGGACGGCCTCTCGGGACGTGACAGATTTACTAGATAGATTTACAAAATTCTTAGTTTAATTTGTTGGTTATATATTTATTGTCTTAAAATATTTTAACTGCACTTTTTTCCCCTATAGATCATTACAGGTGACTTAGTGGTGTATTGATTGACATATTCTTTGTAGATTTGGCATCATTGTAAGTTTTTTAATATTCCTCATTATGCAAATAATTTTTGTTTGATTTATCCTAATATATAGTTTTACAGTGGCGACGTGGTCGATGCAACATCAGTCATGGTCACACTGCACCTACGACCCCCACTCCTTCAGGTGCAGGACCATCTCACACATAGGACTCCCCTGGACCTTTCCATTCCCCAGCACCCATGGAAGGTCCTTCGACTCGACAATCCTCTGTAGAGATCATGGATATACGAGAGTTGATATCCCCTCTCGGTGATTCGTAAGTATTTTAAATTAATTAATATTGTCAATTATATCTTTATAATTATTTAACATCATTTATTTTATATTGTATTATAGTTTTGTTGATTCTATATGTGTTATTCACGATATTAATCGAATCGTGAATAACAATTGGCGAGGGGATTCCATGACTTATACAAGCACTCCTGATTCCATGAAAGAGTTATGGTGGAATGAATTTAAGGTAAACTATCCACTTTATTTTATATATGATATTACTGTTGAATATATAATAAATTATTTATTTCTCCTTTTAGCTGGTGTTCACCTGGGACCCTAATAATGAAATGGAAATTAGAAAAATTTTTAAGAAAAAATATGGTGATCACATCCGCCATGTCCTTAATCATGTAAAAACAAGGGGGAAAAAGCCACCATGCATCACCGAGGAGATTTGGGTTCGGAACTGTCAGTTTTGGGAAATTGAAGAAAGCAGAAGGAGGAGTAACCAGAATAAGCTTAATCAAGCTTATAATTCTGGTGACAGAGCATATTGGTAATTTTTTTTTCAACTACTTCAATTTTAATTTATTTCAACTTGTTTTATTATTTCTAATAATTATTTTTTAGGCTAAGGAAATGGGGTGAGAGCCATTGTTTATTGATACTTTTATTCGCACATTTCAAAAGAAAGATAAAAGTTGAGCGGGGACAGAGCAAAAGCAATTAAGATTTAAATGTGTATCTAAATATTTTTTTGTGTTTAATTTCTCAAATATTACAACATATTAATATTTCTTTTGATAATACAGGATAAATATATATGATGAGCTCGAGCAAGCACAACGAATTTCAAGTGCTAGCTCTGAAAATGATGAATCTGAGTCCTCAGTTGGGAATGATCTAAGTCTATGGCTGGAGGCCAGTGGGGGATCCAAAGGTGGTGGAAGAATATTAGGTATGAGTTCTTTGAGCAAAACCCATAGAGTTGTAGGTACATCTTCTATCACCTCTCCAGCCGTCACGACACAGATCCATAATTTGATTGAGGAGGTTAGCCACTTGAAAGGCTTATTAATGCAACGAGATCAAGAAATGAGACAAAGAGATCAGGAAATTAATGAATTATAAAAACAACAAAACCTGATCTTGCAACATCTTCAGTTGCAATCCGCTCCTCGTGATGATGACGACGACGACGATGATGGTGGTGGTTCCTCATGAGTTTTTTTGTGTATGAAATTTTTTACAATCATTATTTTTAATATTTATCATTTTATTAGATTTTAAGTTACTAATTTATAGATTTTTTAGTAATACTGTTAATTTCTTTTTAAACAGGATTTTTGAAGAAAATTTAGAAGAAGAGGTAAGTCTTTACATATTTAGTTTATAGGTTTTAGTTTTAATTTTAAGAATGATACTTTCTCTTTTTTTGTTTTCTTATGCAGGACAAGAAAAGATATTGACGGAGAAGGAAGCAGAGTCTCCGGAGAGCAAAAACGAGCACGATGATTCTATTGTATCTTTTCCTCATCCTCAGACTTCTTTACATTACTTATATTGTATGGATATGGATTTATGACTGATGCATTGGTTTGGATTTCATCATGTTGATATGGATGTTGGTTTGGACTTATAGACATGTGTACATGTCTATTGTGGATCTTTGTATGGATTTCATCATTTGGATCTTTGTATAATATAGTATATTATGGATGTTGATATTGATATGGATGTTGTTATTGAAATGGATGTTGTTATTGATATATATCTTTGTATAAATGTGTATTGTGGATGTTGATTATTGATATGGATGTTGACAGGTTATATGTAATTTATGAATCGATCCGATTGGATCGATATTTCATTGTATATATAGGATAATCAACGAATAAGTAGAATAGGAAAAAAAAAATAATTTTGCGATGAAATTTGCGACGAAAATGGAATTCATCGCAAATTAGCGACGAATTCTGCAACGAAAATAATTTCATCGCAAATCTATCGTAACTTACTGTTTATCGATATTTTGCGACGAAAATAATTTTCGTCGCAAAATTCATCGTCGATTGGCGATGAATTTCATTTTCGTCGTCGAAGATTTTATTTGTCGCCACGGCGATGAATTTCATTTTTCGTCGATTGGCGACGAATCGGCGCCAATCGACGACGAAACTGTTTTCATTGCCGATTGGCAATGAATTTTGTTTTTGTCGTGATTGGCGACAAATCAAATTCATCGCCAATCGGCGATGAATTTATTCGTCGCCAATCGGCGATGAATTTGGAATGAAAAATATTTTTTATCGCTAAATTCTACAATGAAACTTAAAATTTTCATCGCAAATTTTGGCGACGACTTTATAGCAACGAATTAAATTTCGTCACAAAATTCGTCGCAAACCCTTTTGTGATGATTTTTTTTTAAAATTTATCGCAAAATTCATCGCTAATGAGGGTTTTTTTTGTAGTGGGAGCCAATTTCTGGAGGAGAGCAGTGAATAGGTATTAGATCCTTTTTCCCTTTCTCCCGCATGCTCCCGAGCCCGGACACTGTCGTTTACCCTATTTCCTCACCGCCGCCACTGCCACGTTGGTCCACCGCCGGCTAGCCAGGGTTCCGATGAAGGGTGAATTTGCTACCACTTTAGGGTTCCCAACACCCTAATTGCTACAACCAAACGGTTCGCCGGAGAAGCTTTTGTGGGATTCTTCGTTAGACAGAGAAGTTGCCAGTGTTTTAAAGATTGTGGTAGATTGTAGAAGTTTTTGCCGTGTTCCTACGATATTTCCATTTCCCAGAAAGTGTTCCGATAATTTTTCTGTGTTCTATATTGTCGGAATTGTAATTCTCAGCGATAGAAAGAAAGCCTCGGAAATGATCACAACGTGTGTTGTCGCATGTTTATGATATTAGGGGTTTTCTCTCATATCAGCCATTACTGCTCGTCGGCTAGTACCGAAGACTGTGACACCACTTGAGGCTTTGGAAGCCGTCCTGAAGATCACTTCGCGTGGATTACCAATAGAGGTGGGACTCAGAGGGGGATCGTGCAATTGATGCCCTTCCCGTTAAGCGTCATACGCTAGGTACATGTAGAATATTAATTCTGTAAAAAAAATTTTAATTTCTTGATATGTCTTGTATTTACTGTTTCCCTAGTATGCATGCATGTGTTGTGATAATTTATATAATTATTATCATTTTTATTTCTGCTACGCATGTTTCTGAAATGTGAAACACGCACATTATACCGAGACGATCCCAACAGCCTAGTGCTCCTTGCACCAACACGTATGATCTAGGAAACGCCAAGAGGAGTGTTGCAACATTAAGGCCTTAAGAACTGATCTACACTTGTTTATCTTTCTTTACTTATATTGCTATTTTTATTTACTTATATTTGCATCTTACAAAATCTTGTAAGAGGTTACTCCGCCTCCAAAAGGTACCCAGAAAGGAGAAAAGTATAGTGGACTCACATCGAGTACACAAGTCTTGGAGTAGCACCATGGCCCATGGGAGAGTGTAAACCAAGTAAATCACCTTGTGTCTTGTCTTATTTTATTATTTTAATATTCCATTGCATAAACTAATTTTGATAGACATGAACAAACACAAAAGAGAAAGCAAGCGTGAATACTTTTCACTCCTCCTCTCTAGTACACTTTTTGGTCCTTCATTATCTTCCCCTAACCTCGCGGGTTCAATCTCCTCTCCCCAAGAGAGTCTAAATCGGTGTTCTAGTAGTTTGCTATTCTTATCATCTCCTAACCTCGCAGGTCCTCTCCCCATGCAAGCTTTGATCAGTGTTCTGGTAGTTTGCTATTCTTATCATCCCACGACCTTGCGGAATCTAGCTCTTCTCCCTGAGCTGGTCTGGATTGGTATTACGATACTTTGGTATTTTTATCATCCCCCAACCTCATGGAATTAAGCTCCTCTTCCTAAGCAGATCTGCATTGGTGTTCTAGTACTCTGTATTTTTGTTATAGGAACATCCTCACTCAGGAATATCCTCAAAAAGATATTGTAACTTGGCAACATCCCTGATCGGGGGAACATTCCCAAAAAGCTCATATCGGTCTAGGAACATCCCTGCTTGTGAGCATCGCCGGAAAGAATGCACAAACATACATCCTTGCTACTAGCTAGCACATAGGATCATCCCCACTTCCCCTTTACATATTCCGCTTGGGTCCTCCCGAGGAACATCCCCATTCAGTAATATCCCTCCCAAAACCCTTAGGGCTCATAATTCTAATTGTCTTTGACAGGTACCAAGTGGAGGTGTTGACCCGCATTATCTATTCCTCCACGAGTGAGATCAGTCATTTGTTCTTCAATTTGACTCATAATTCTTGCAATCCACGCTGTATATATCGACAGGTCTACCCATGCCAAGTTAAACAATTGACAGGTACCAAGAGGTGTTGACCCGCATTATCTATTCCTGGCCACGATGATAGCCAAGCCTCATCAGTCATTTGTTCTTCAATTTGACTAAGTGGGGGCAGCATGTGATGTGGCTTGCAATCCACGCTTGGATATATATCGTGACAGGTCTGCCTGTGCCGATTAGAGACATGATTAAACAAGTTGGAGTATAAACCAGATGACTAATCCCTGAGATCCCAACCACTTCTCTACAATGAGAGATCGACTGTTAGATTCCTTTTCCCCTGCAGCAAAAGGTGGAATCCGCCACCCCAACGGCCTCACACGGTCGGTCCCACAATAATTTATGAGGAGATAAATCGAAAAACTACAGTTGATTACTACGGGAGAGAACATTACCTTAACTTCGTAGGATAAACCCAAGAGCCATCAGTAGAGTAAACCCTAAATCCTTTTCCCAATTAGTCCTACACATGTCGAGGTCTAATGATCATTGAAAAAGCCATCGTGTCTGGCCCTATGCAAGAAATCCCTCATTGACTTACGTGAGGACCTCGACACCAATGTATTATCTTTATTACGATTGGTCAACTGCCATTTTTTTAGATTAAAATTTTTAATTAAACTTTAACAATTTCGTAAATTCGAAATCCTACAGTCAAATATTTTAACGACGTCGTAATAATTAATAGCTTTGCTTTAACAAATGACAAGTCTATTGACATACATATTAGTCTCTGTTTTGCATTAATATCCTTCATACCTTTTTTGTTTTTTTTAACAGAAAATGTGGTATACAATTAGGAAGTATTTTATTTTTTTTAAGTTTTAACATGGTGGCGACGTGGTGGTGGAGAAACCATCTACCCTTGGAGTTGGGGTTGTTGAGTGAGATCCAAGGATCTAGGATAGACTTATCTTTGACTCTAATCTAATTTAAAAAAATTATATAAATATTTGTAATCTACAATTTAATATCAAAGAGAATTTATATATTCTTTCTTTATTTTTTTATTCATTTTATTTTGATACTTAATTCATCCCTTCCATAACTAAAGTCCAGCTCATCTCTAATTGGTGGATTCATCTCTAAGTGGAGATATCGACCCACATCAGGATACATGGTACATCAATTGGGTTCCATGTTCGATTAACAACAAGCTAAGCATCATTATAATAACAATTTGATAACTTAAAATTTATGGTATTAAAAATCGTGCAACTCAGTGCTCAAACTAGAAGATTCATTTTTCTATCTACCGTGCGTCTTAATACATGCGAAAAAACGAAAAAGGATTAAAAAAATGAAATAAAAAATGCTCGAGCTAATTATTTTTTCCACCAATGAAAACTTCAAAGTGATGGGGTGCAACTATCCACCAACATCTTGTGTTTCCAATATAATTTAACGGCTCAACCACACACTACCCCACTTTCTTCTTCAACTATTCATCATGATCTTTATTCTTATTCTTATTGTTATTTAAGATAGTAAATTATCCCATTTAATTAATATTTTTTATCGTTATCCTTATCATTTATGTGGGAGTTATTGTAACTGCCTACCTTTTAATATTTGACTCTCGTAATCACTCATTCATAACTACCAAATTTATGGACGGGAGTCTTAAATATTTGATAACTGTTGTCCAGACAGCTTTTAATATTGAGTAGTTTTTAATAACAATTATCTTTATAAAAACGAGAGAAAAGGGATTCTATGAATAGAACCTCATTCTTTTAATTACCTTTCGATTAAATAATTATCACATTAGACTCTTTTAATATTAATATTAAAGTCAATTCTATAATTTACACGAGCCATAATAAATTATTAAATCTAATTAACATGAAGGGCTTAATATATGGTTGTAATGAATAGAATTGTCATTAGTTGCATTAACTTTTAACTGCGCTCTTTATGTTTGTATGATAAAAAAATATAAAAAATTAATACATTTTGATTAGTAATATTGATGATATTTTGACATCCGATTAACTCGTTTAATATTTGATTCCTCCCTTCTGTTTGATAAGGACCTAATACTTATCTTTCCTTTCTCATATGTAATATCTCACAACTTTTATATCTTTAGGTCTCTAACCTTATCGTTGCTCCTCACTATTCTCTACTTGCGCCGTGTCAAGTAGTCAGTCCTACAAATACAACAAGGTCTGTAAGTATACTTCATGTGTTATCCTTCACCCCTACTTACAAGGCTACATTGCTTTGAGCTATCCTAGAGTATACCATTGGTTTGTCATACTCTTAGTACCTCAGATGCACCAAGCTCTCCAAAATGACTCCATCACTTTTCTATCCAAATCTTGAATTGTGTGTGATTCAGTCTAAGATCGAGGGATGAATCAACTCATGATAGATCGTCTTTTGTTGACTTGGGCGACATCAACTACTATTGGGTCTGTCTTCTTCAACTGGGTCAGCTTCTAGCGGATCGGGTGTATACTTGCTGAATAGACAGTCAGTTGGTAATGAATTAGGTGCATGCTTGTCAAGTGAAGATGAAATAAACAAAACCTGATGAACCAATTCCTTCCTTTGCCGAGCACCCTGCTTTCTAATTGAAACAAACCAACCAGAGATTAGAAGGGGATCAAGGCGCACTTTGGCGCGACCCCTCCTATGCTCAATGTTAAAGTTGGAGAACAGAATGAAGAAAAAGGAACGAAGAATAGTAATAGAAATAGTAGTTTCACAATCAATTGAATAAGTTTTCTACTATAATGATTATATATAGAAAAGGAGAAGCATTTCCCTTGTAGTGGAAGC
>NC_133868.1:652242-657740 GCF_044706935.1 Curcuma longa | reverse complement strand
CTTTCAACCAAAAGATGAAGTTCCCGATTGGAGACCAAGTGGGCAAGGCCCGAGGGGATCAATTGACCTCCTGAAAATGTTATGTAGATATGGTTCAAACTGATGTGAGGAAACACCGAAAGACACAAGGGGGTGAAATATATGTCATACAAGAAGCACCCATTTCCTGAGTCATTAAAGATAGAGAACTATTGCAAATTCATCCTGACCAATCTGAAGCAACAGTTTAGATAGCTGCTAACCTACCGCCTGAGATTAAATAAGAATTGAGGGTGTGTCTCTCCTGCAACCAAGATGTCTTCGCCTGGTCAGCCATGGACCTTATCGGTGTCTCTCCATCCATAACAGTGCACCACCTCAATACACTCCCAGATGTCCGACCTGTCAAGTAGAAAAGAAGGCACTTCGGACCCAAGCAGAACCAGGCGATCCGAGCTGAAGTTCACAAGCTACTGGAAGCTGGGCACATCAGAAAAGTACATTTCCCAACCTAGTTGTTCAATGTAGTGCTCGTCCCCAAGCCCAACAACAAGTGGCGAGTATGCGTGGACTTCCGAGACCTTAATAAAGCTTGTCCAAAAAATTACTATACCCTACCTCACATCAACCAACTGGTAGACTTGATAGCAGGCTGTGAATATATATGTATGCTAGACGCTTATCAAGGCTACCACCAAATTTCTCTAGCTGTGGAGGAACAGGACAAGGTTAGCTTTGTGACCGCCGATAGCACCTTATGTTACAATGTTATTCCATTCAGACTAAAGAATGTAGAAGCCATCTATCAATGCCTAATGGACTGAGTCTTCCAACATGAAGTTGGGCGAAATATTGAAGTCTATGTCGATGACATCCTCATCAAAATAACTCAGGCGGAGAACTTGATCCCTAACATAGAAGAGACTTACAACACCATGAGGTAATATGGGCTCAAGTTGAATGCCAATAAGTGCATCTTCAGTGTTAAAGCCGATCGATTCCTCGGGTACGTCATGACTGAGCAGAGAATAGAAGCTAATCCCGAGAAGGTCCAAGCACTCAAAAGCATGTCTCCTCCTCGGAACCTTTGAGAGGCTCAGTGACTGGTAGGGCATATCACTGTCCTCTCTCGATTCATCTCTAGATCGGCCGATTGAAGCTTGTCCTTTTTCAAAGTGCTGCGGAAGGCCCACCGATTCTAGTGGAATGAAGATTGTGATAAGACTCTTGAAGACCTCAAGGCTTATCTAGTGCATTTACCTTGACTATCCAAGCCTCTACCAAGTATGCCATTATGGGTATACCTCTCAGCTACCGAGTGGGCGATCAGCTCAATCTTAATTAAGCAAGAGGGCCAAGTTCAGCAGCCCATCTATTTCTCGAGCCACTTGTTGAAGAATGCTGAAACTCGATATACAAGTCTGGTAAAGTTAACCTAGAGTCTGGTCTTAACAACTCGCTGACTTAGATCCTACTTCCTATCTCACCCAGTCATGGTGGTGACCAACAGCAATTTGGGATGAGTACTGACTCACCCAAAAACCTCGAGAAGATTTATCAAGTGGACAGTTGAGTTGGGAGAGTATGATATCCAATACCAACCTCGCACCGCCATTAAGGCATAGGCTTTGACTGACTTCTTAACTGAGATCCCTAAACCCAACCCAGACGACACTTGGAAAGTCTTTATGGATGGTTCAGCATCTAAGCAAGGAAGTGGAGTAGGGTTCTATTGATTTCTCCCCGAGAAGAGGTGATACTGTTGGTGCAAGAAGCACTAGATCTTTCCTAGAGTTTCGATGTTTGACAATATACCTAGGTCTGGTCAGTTTGACCAAGGGTTGACCCAAACAGGATCTGATGTTTGGATGTGTGGAAGTGAGTGAAGTCTAGTAAGATGACTAGCGAGAAGTCCTAGTCGGTTAGACTAGGCAGTGGAAGTCCTGATCTGGACGATCGTGCTAGATAAATCCTGGTGAGTGAAGCTAGGCAAGGGAAAGTCCTAGTTGTAGGCTAGGCAAAGGGAAAGTCCTGATTTGGAGAATCAGGCGGAAGTCTTGGCAGAGTCGAAGCATCAGGTGAAGTCTGGGCTGGTCTGGAGGACCGAGCTGCAGCAAAAAGTCTGGGCTAGTCAGGAGGACTGAGTCGCAGTAGAAGTATGGGCTGATCTGGAGGATCGAGTCGCAGCAGAAATCTGGGTTGGTCAGGAGGACCGAACCGCAACACAAATCCTTGTGGCTAAGGACAAAGTCAAGCAAAAGTCCAACAAGTCATGAGGACTTGGTTGGCAAAGGTAAATTCTCCAGAGTGGAGTGGGTAAGGACGTGTTCTCGGAGTGGAACAGTAGGTGTCAGACTAACCTAGGATTTCGGTAAAAATCAGAAGTTAGACCCACAAAATAAGGGTAGGATGTGTTGCTTTGTTTGCATGCTTATATTGCAGGAATCTTGATGCAGGGGCAACACATGAAGAGTCCGACTTCAACGGGTCATAACTTTTGACTCAGGACTCAGAACGAGGCACAGTTGGATACGTTTCGAAGCCCTTTCAGAGTTCTACAAAAATGATCTTGGAGTCGACTCAACTGTAGTTTGAGTCGACTCGAGTGGAGCCTGGAGTCAACTTAGATACACCCGAGTCGACTCAAACAATGGATAACGAGCAGAATGAAGATATATCTGCCACGTCGAATGGAGTCGACTCAGATAAGCCTGGAGTCGACTCAGGTGCAGTATAAAAGAAGGTGAACGTGCATGAACAGAGGTATCGAACCAAAAAAGTTCTCATATCCAATTAGTAGTGCTTCTGAACGCGAACAGGGGCAGACGCTTGCAACCGGGGAAAATCCAGGAGGAGTGTGCGGCGCTCAAGACTTCCAGAACGGTGAGAGTGTTTATTTTTATTTCTTTCTTATTTTCAGTTCTTTATTTTCATTGTTATCTTTGGACTGTAAGACGGGTTTCTCCACCTCCGAACAACTTTGGAAAGGAGACCACTAGTGGACGGGTGCCTCCCGTACATAGGCCTTGGATGTACTGATGGGCGTTCCGCAAGTATATGGTTGTCGTCAAGTAATAAAAAAATATCGAACCACAGGGACTGTGTATTAGCTAGAGTGATGTCACTAAGATAGTTGTCTAGACTATTAAGAAAACAGATTGGTTGAGGATGTTGGTTGTGTGTGAGAGAGAAAGAGAGATTGGCTTGGGGTTTATGGATGAGATGGATAAGACTAGGATTTCAGTTTCACATCCATACTAGGTGACATCTCTAATTCATGTTTGTTCTCTTACTCTCAATGTTTACCACCTTGTGGGGATTCTAACCAAGATACCAACTCGACCTCGTCAAGCTTCGTCGGAATTAAACCATGATGCTCTAACGCTACGATTACTAGTTCAAGACGACACCAGTTAGCCTGGTTATGGCTCTCGCTGTCACCCGGGCACCCCAACATACTACCAATGTACTACTCTCTATCACCGAGCACCCAATTAAGGAATCCATTCCTAGTCATCAATAGCCGTTAGCTATCCCCTAAGGGAGTTTACCACCATGTAAATGTCACTTCGGAAAGTCCGGTTAAAGGTTAACCTTCTGGCACAAGGCAACTCAGTCATACGATCCTAAAATTCCCCTACACAGTAATCTACTCCACTTAATCGTGCATATGCTCACACAAACATTTCATCAAAAAGGCACATAATACATGAAACAAATGTAAACACTTCATTGAATAGGGAAAATGACATAAACTAGTTCTTACATTACCATCATTACATAGATGTTCATTCTACATCCTAAACTCAAGGATCTACTCCATTACATAAAGATTTCAAGAGGATACAAGAAATGAAGCATCATCCACACTAGGGGAGAAGACTTATCTTGAAGCATGGGCACCCTCTTGAAGATCTTCTTGCTTCGGTGTAGGATGGACCGGTGGAGAGGGATTGGTGAAGGCGGATCGGCGAAGGATGGAGCGTTTAGGGCCTCCCCTAGAGAGGGGAGGCACCGTCACCAAGCCAAGACCAAGGATTTTGGAGAATGACCCAAGATAACCCTCAAAGGGTGCTAAAAGTGGTATTTATAGGGTCCAGGCACGCCCCCGTCACACGGCCATGCCTAGGAGGCACGGCCGTGGCCTGTCGTCCTTCTGGAAAATGGACACGGCCGTGCCTTGAGGGCACGGCCGTGTACTGTCGTTTCTCTGAAAATTAGGCACGGTCGTGCCTGGCCAATTGACGCTCTGGTTGGAGGCACGGCCGTGCTTGTTTGGCACGGCCAAGAACAGGTGCTTCTCTGTTGGAGGGGCACGGTCGTGTCTAGGCCGTGGGTATGTGAGGCACGGCCGTGCCTGGTAGGCACGGCCATGTTCTGCTCTGTTGCTCCTTTTCCTCCATTTTCGCATGTGTGCTGCATGAGAGACTCGCCCGTGATGACGGGCACGGCCAGTGCGAGTCTCTTTTCTCCACTATTTGCTTCACCATCAATAATGTATCGTTTTGACTCTAAATCGCATCCTGTCAAGCAGAATATGCAAAGAGCAGATCTCTGAACAAGAAAGTAGAGACAAGTGATAATAAATGAATAAAGTGTAACAAAGTAGATCATATGCAATGAATTACAAATAGATGAGTGTTAAAACAAGGCTAAAAATCATATATGATCTACGCTCATCACGTACTAACCCTGAGGGGTTAGAAACCAAGTAAATCCACGAGTCCTCTACATTGTTTTCTAATTCCGCTGCGGGTTTTTGTTTGATAGAACGAATGATTTTGAAAAGCGACGACACGCTATTCACCCCCCTCTAGCGTGTCACATCGATCCTACAATTGGTATCAAAGCTGGTGCGCTTTTAATTGGACTAACCGCCAAGGGAGCAAGACAGCAAAGATGAAGGGGGAGAAAGATAACAATTTAAAAGTTCATTTTAAATTCCATATTATTTGTTTTAAATGCAGGGAGAGAGGGCACTACAAAAATAAGTGTCCTACTTGTAAGATTCGGACGGCACCACCAGCGGCAAAGGAGCAACCGATGCCAGGAGCCCGGAGGAATAAGGATCACATCCAATGCTTCACGTGCCAGAAACGAGGACATTACAAGAATTGGTGCTCGGAGAGGAAGACGGCGAAAAAATCGGTATGTTTTAATAATTACGAAAATACCCCTAAGTTGTATACACATGTTAGTTTTTCTCTTTCTGCAAATTTAGATAATTTATCTGAAAATTTAGAAAAATTAGAAAAAGTAAAATTGGATAATTCAAATCTAGATAAATTAGAAAATCTAGATAATTTGACTAATTCAAATTTGAATAATTCAAATTTGAAAAATTCAAACCTAGATAAGATAAATTTATCAAATTCAAATTTGAAAAAATCAAATTTGGATAAATTAAAAAATTTAAATAATTTGACTAATTCAAATTTGAAAAAGTCAGATCTAGAAATATTAGATAATCATTTAAATAATTTAAACTTTAAAAATTCTAAATTAAAAAAAATTAAAAT
>NC_133868.1:592447-652142 GCF_044706935.1 Curcuma longa | reverse complement strand
ACTAGCAGGTGGTACATGCACCGCGCGTTGCGCGGTGTGTGCCATAAGTATTGATATTCGTAATTGGTAGCTTAAATATAAATATAAATACAAGCATGTTCACGTAAAAAGAAAGACTTGCATAACAGAGAATGGAGCAAGCATAATGAAAAAGGAAACAAAAAACAAAAACCAAAAACCAACAAGATAATCTCATCACCAGTTTTGGAAAATAACACACAAAACAAAAACTAAATATAATGAAAACATGAATGAAAACAAATAAGAAAAAAAGAAAAGTAACCGAGGAGTTCAAGAAAAAGTCCCAAAAAAATTACAAGCAACAAACACAAACATGAAATAACACACATAACACACAGAACAAAGATAAAATGAAAAAAGAAGACCAAAACATACCACCAACACCAACACCACGCCAAACCAGAAAAATAAAGACTCAAAAACGGGGGAAAAGGACTATAAACCTTGAAAGAAGTTCACACATGCCCATCATTATCAGGAGAGGAACATCATTCCGTCGCAGCATTTTGTACGAAACACAAAGGGTGAGAGAAGGAAAGAACCGGATTTTTCACTGAAAAAAATCAAAGATGTGACATTAATAAACATTTTCCAAATCCAAAAATAATAGAAAAATTAGGAGGAAAAGGTAATTTTATGTTTAGGTAGACCATAAAATAGATTACCAGAGCAGCATGCACAGGTGCTCAGATCGATGCCATTAGAGCCCTATGCAATTGAACCAAAATCAGGAAAATCTCACTGCCGACGCAGAAAGCGGTGCATCAGAAAGGGATTTAAGGGCATCGGACAAGGATGATTTGGCTACTTAGATTTACCCGCCTAAAATAAAATATTTTTTCCCTACGTAATTTAAGAAATATTTACTTTACTGTAAATATTTTAATATTTTTTAAATTGGCATAAAAACTTTATTATCATATCTATAATCACCACTTCTTTATAAAATGCATAATATCGATAAATAATCCATTTATCTCTCTTTATTATTTAATTATGGGATCGATAATGATGGTGGCCAGCTGGTGCGTCTTGTCGCCGTCCTCGCACACCGCTTTAATTTTACAGTGCCGCGTGGAAGTTTTATCCCAACGTGACGCCTCGCTGTTCGTACTACGGCCTATTCGATGACTGCGACAACCTACCCTGACGATGTTCTCGGCGGAGCGGGGAGGGGCCCTGCGTGTCCGTCCAATTGATGGGCGAGTGGGAATCAAGGTATATTGCGTACTTTATTTTCGAATTTAGCGTAGGAAAAGTACGCCGGTATGGGCACCGAATACAGGGAGAGGGAAGAGGGGGGGCCGACGTGGGCTGTCGGATCAGATAGCCCGGCCATTCTAGGCCGTCCGATTGCGTGGGGACGCATGTGCCGGCTTCAAGAGAGGTCGCTCTGGAGTCGTACGGCGTGCGGCAGAGCGCCTGTGCTGCGATCGAAACATGTCACGTGAGTGGTCGTCACTCACGTGATCAAATAAGGCCGTTTTAAGTGTAATATAGATAATTATGGGATCGATAATGATGGTGGCCAGCTGGTGCGTCTTGTCGCCGTCCTCGCACACCGCTTTAATTTTACAGCGCCGCGTGGAAGTTTTATCCTACGCAATTTTTTTTTAAACTTTTTTTTAAAAAAACGTTTTTTAAAATAAGTATGCAATTTTGAAGGTTAGGATCTTAAAATTATATAAAAATAAAATAAAGATAATAAATTAGATACAATTTGAGTATGGAATAATGGCAAGAAGAATAATACTTTCTTGCAGTGGAATTTTTATTGGAAAAAAACGTTTTGTTTAGGCTTTTAATTGACTACTTATTTAGTTAAACTTTCTTCTTTAGTCATCCATTGAAAACTTATTTGGTAGATTAAGCTTGAAATTGAAACTTTTTGTTGTGAGCAAGATGTCCTAGATCAATTATTTATTTAATCGAATTAATATGTCAATTGATTGAAACATCGACTATGAACCTAAAACATCTCCTCCTTAAGATTAGGCCGCCTAAATAAAAGATGTAAGATACCAAGAATTTTTATTTTATTATTAATTTTATTCTTACTTTTATTTCGTTTTATTTGGATAGATCGGTTGGAATCAAGATTGAACTAAGCTGAACCAACTTGATTTGGTTCATGCTGGAAGAAGTTTTAATAAAATAAAATGGATGAAAAGATTCATCTTATAAAGACGAATCCAACAAAATTAATTTGGGTCAAATCAAAAATCGTTTAGTTAGTGAACCAAACGAACCAAAAAGTTAATCTAGTTCGATTTAATATATAAATTTAAACCAGTTAAACCAACTCTAGAACCCTGATTTGAAACACTGTACATTCCTTATTACATCTCACTCAAATCAAATTACATCTCACTCGTAGACTCTCACAAATCACATGCTAAGAGAACTTTCCTCTACGACTACTCGTGTGTTAAATATTCAAATAATCTTGATGACTCACCAAGTATCTAATCCTTGGATTTTCTACATTTGTCAATACTTATTTAATTCTTTTCTACCGGGCCTTACTGAACTTGCAAAGTATTTGATCTATTTGAATTAAATCATTAAATATTTTGCACTTATACATTTGACATATTCTATTAATAAATATATTATTAGACTTATTTAATTTAAATGCTTTGTTAAACCCATCAAATTTATATGATCTAATTTGTGAGCTTTGAGAGCATGCTTGGGTAATAAATTTCAATTAAAATTTCTATGATTGTTTACTCTAAATTATTTGATATTTAAAGGTGGAGTTAAAATGATTGTTTCCTTAAATTAAACAATTTAATTGAAGCTATTTAATTTTGTTGGTTTAATTTTTAAAGGTAGTTTGTATTATATTTTTGCTCATTAACCATCTAATATTCTCCTATGATAACTTTTAGAACTATGAGAAATTAAAATAATTTCTGCCTTAACTTACTAACAGCGAGCAGATTCATTTAAACCGGTCAGTTTTAATAAAATATATTTAAGGGATATAATCAAAATATATAAGTTGGCCAGCTGCCGCCGCCGCCATCAGCGCGTCCCGGAGAGGTGGGTACGGAGGCTGATGAGGGAGAATAAGAAAAAAGAAGATGCCTGGGGCTTCTCTTCCTGTTCCAAAAAGTCATGTGGACTTGGAGCAAGGGACGGCGGTAGAATAGAGGCGGGCAGGCTAAGCAAGCTCTAGCGGAGGAATAACTTTGAGAACAGGGAGGGCTCTCTTGGGACGTCGTGGGCCGACCAGTGGGACTACGGCGACCACGGTGGGTCGTCGGCGGCGGCGGCAGGGAAGAATAAGAAGGGCGGCGGCGGCGGCATCCGCAGCAGCAGGTGGAAGAGCGGAGTAGGGAAGACGAAGGCGGTGGCGTCACTGATACTACTTCTGTCCTGCTTTTTTCCTTTGTTTTCTCCAAGATGCATTTATCTGAAATTCTTATATGGATCATTCCTCATATAGAATGACATCTGCAAGTTTTTCTAGCAGAAAGTCAGAATGAGTCTATGTTCACTGTCTGGCCAATCATCAAACATCGTTTCAAACCATGACTTCTCAAATGGGCTTGAGTCCTGGCATTCCAATTGTTGCCAGTCTTATGTTGCATCAGAAAATTCTAATTTTGTGAATGGAGTGAAACCTCTATCCGGGAGTAATTATGCTGTTGTCACGCAAAGGACTGAAAATTGGCAAGGTCTTGAGCAAGATATCACTGATAAAGTCACTGTTGGAGTAAAGTATATTGTAACAGTGTTTGTTTCTGTTCATGGAGATTTCCATGGAGCAACTGGAGTTCAAGCAACATTGAGATTAGAGAACTTAGATGCTTCAGTTAGCTATGTGTTTATTGAGAGGTAGTCCGCTTTATACAGTACTAAGGAACTAGTTTTCTGCTTATATATATTTTTTCTCCTGAGAATTATGTAGATTCATATTAGGATGTTTCAGGATCTTGGCCTCTCAAGATTGCTGGAAGAAGTTAGAAGGTTCCTTCTTATTAACAAGCAACCCAAAACGAGTAGTTTTCTACTTGGAAGGGCCTAATCCTGGTGTCGACTTGCTCATAGATTCTGTAGCTATTGCTTGCGAGGTACACCTCTTTCTATGTGAAAAACTGCAAATCTAATTGCTTTTTCAGTTTGTGCATTCACTTGTAGTTCTCATTTCTCCTGACCTTTTTCTTTGATGCAACATTCATTTGCTTCAAAAATTTAATGTTTCATCTGTAATCTTGTTTTGGTGGCTTATTCATTTGCTGTACTAAGTATTGAATATTTCATCCAATAGGTACATTTTTTTTGCAGGTTCGGTGTAGCTTGGGAACATGATAATGTTGCTCAGCCATGATTACTTGTTGGTTGGCATATGATTGTGATTTTAATGTTGTTTTAATTTTTCCTCTTTACTCCACTATCTTGAATAAAAGAGACTAAATTTATCCAATCCATCAATATTGGAATTTTCTATGTCGTACCCGTTGGGGTGTCAAACATGATTAAGAATGTAGCTAAATAGGTTAATTGAGAGTTAACTAGGTGCCACTATGATTTATGATCCGACTTTTTTAGGAAGTATATTTTCAGCACTGTATCATCTCTGCATTTTGTTGAACATGCAATCATCAATTGCCCCTCATTAAAAATAATCCTATTGAAAGTGGTTTGAAATTATCCTTATCTCAATAATCGATAGCAATAAGCTTTAGTGTCTACTCCATTTGTGTAGATTAAGCTTAATAAAATAATTGTATGTCTATCCTTAACTAGTAAATAGATTGGTTTTGCTTATAGTGAAAGAAAGATTTTAGGAAAAATTCCAAGCAACTTTCTAATCTATGGAATACCATTGCTACTAGGTCTAAGGCTTATTGTAGATCGCCGTTGTCTATTCTAGAGCAACCTGACGATTCTGACCTTACTTCTTATTCATTAACATTTGCCTCAGATTGAGCCCATGATGTATTTCCAATCACATCTCTCCTCTAGGCTCATTAGAAGCATTGATCGTGGATGGAGCAGAACCCCAGCTTCACCACTCAAGTGTTGTGACACAGTGCTCGCTTAGAGAAAGATTCCAATTGTTCTCTATCTAGTGTAGAGTAGATGAGAGATTCTTCCAAAATCTTAGAAGGAATTTCCAAGCAGTAGGCAGTATACCCATTAAATAGCACTAGTACCATAAAAGAGAAATACTTGATCAAGATATTTTTATTAATCAAGATGCATTTCTCTGAAATATTTATATGGATCTATGAAATGACATCTGCAAGTTCTTTTCTAGCAGAAAGTTGGAATGACTGGTTCCCTGGCTGGCCAATCAACGAACATTGTATCCAACCATGACTTCTCAAATGGGCTTGAGTCATGGCATCCCAATTGTTGCCAGGCTTATGTCACATCAGGAAATTCTAATTTTTTGAATGGAGTGAAACCTCTATCTGGGGATAATTATGCTGTTGTGATGCGGAGAAGTGAGAATTGGCAAGGTCTGGAGCAAGATATCACTGATAAGGTTACAGTTGGTTTAAAGTATAATGTAACAGTGTTTATTGCTGTTCATGGAGATTTCCATGGAACAACAGGAGTTCAAGCAACATTGAGATTAGAGAAAGATTCTTCGTTTAGCTATGTGTTTATTGAGAGGTAGTCCATTTTATACAGGCCAAAGGAACTAGGCTTTTGTTAATATATATCCTATTTCTCCTAACAATTATGAGATCCATTGGGCTGTTTCAGGATCTTGGTCTCTCAAGATTGCTGGAAGAAATTGGAAGGTTCTTTCTCACTAACAAGCAAGCCAAGAAGAGTAATTTTCTACTTGGAAGGGCCTGATCCTGGCATTGACATTCTCATAGATTCTGTGACTATTGTTTGTGAGGTAATTTTTCTTCTTCTTTTCTACATGGAAAAACTGAAATATAATTATCATTTTAGTTTGTTTCACTTTGAGTTTTCTTTTACCAAATGATCTTTTTCTTTGATCAAATATAAACTAAGTCAAAGAGTATTGAAAGAGTAAAATCTATCAAAATTCATCTTAGGACACTTATATTTGAAGCACTTAGGACACTTTGATATTTGAAGCATGCATAGTGTCATCACAACATAGTGCCAAAATTGTACTCTTCCAGCTAGCCACCAAAACTTTGCTTTGGAATGATATTTAACCTTAGTTGAAATTTAGTTGAGATGCTTAATAAATTGAGTAAAATTCTAATTAAAATGATTTTTTATTTTCTATAGACTTAAATTTTAAAGAAAACAAACCAACAAAAAAAAGTTCATCTGAAATTGAATGCTTCTAAGCTTTCTGGTGCCAGCATGGCACCACACCTAAATTGTGGAATGGAGATCAATACTCTACGAAATGAGATTTTAAACTTTGATCCTCTTGCTCGAATTAAATTCAAATGAAATCAAATAAATTTTGTAAGAATAATTAAATGCTAATTAATTGGGGAAATAAACTGGACAAATCAATTATAATCTAGTATTTATACAAATGGTTGCCTATCATTATTTTTTGATTCAAAAATGTCTTTCCTTGATTAGTTCTCCATATAATGACAGGAAGTCATTACCTATAGGGTTTCAAGTAATGATGGAGATACTTCAAGTAATGATGAACATATAGTACATAATCCACAGTTTGAAGATGGATTAAATAATTGGTCAGGAAGAGGATGCAAGATTACCTTATGCAGTTCTCTTTGCAATGGAAAAATACTTCCTGTCAAAGGGAAGTTTTTTGTTGCTGCTACTGAGAGAAGCCATAACTGGAATGGGATTGAGCAAGAGATAACTGGAAGATTTGTCAGAAAGCGCACATATGAAGTTACAGCTCTAGTTCAGATATTTGGGCATACTAATAATGCTGATGTTCGATTGACTTTATGGGTTCAGTCTCCAAATGGTCGGGAACAGTACATTGGCATCGCCAAGTAAGATTTCTCTCACCTCTGTATTTTGTTATTCTTTGGCACATTCACACTACGATAAATTTGAATGATTTACTTTAAAGAAAGAGCCTAAGTGATTACATCTTCCTAAGCATAAATATTACTTGAAAAGAACTCAGGCATCAGACAAGGAGTGGGTGCAATTGCAGGGGAAGTTTCTTTTGAATGGTGTTGCTTCAAAAGCCATTCTATTTATAGAAGGGCCAAATCCAGGTATTGATATACTTGTCGATAGTATAGTTGTGAGGCGACCAATAAAAGCTGGAAGTTCAGTTCCACCAATTACTGAGGTTGGTATAACTCTTCATAAACAATGATGTTTTCAGGAATTTAATTATAAATTCATATTAAATTTGTGAATGCAGAGGTTTCTGCTTATCATTTATTATTTGATGATGTTGTGTTGCTAGTACTCGCCTTATGGAATTTTAGGTCAATTAAAAGTCCTTGTTTTCATTTTTAGTTGTTTTAGCCCATTGTCTATAAGGAGTTAGTTATTGTACGAGGAAATTTGCAGCAACAATGAGCTAATTATAGCTGTTGATAAGTATTCTATGAGGAAAGTTGCAGCAACAATGAGATAACTACAGCTGTTAGGGACATAGTTGTAAATAGTTAATATATATAAGTTAAGGGGCTTCTTGGAGAAAAAAAATCCAAATAATTTCTCCATTTTAACATGATTCAAGCACCAAACTGTCAACCCTTTCATGCATTGTCCCTTCGGCATGTTCTTCTTGCAGTGTTTAACTGATGCATCCATGATTTGAATTTCTTACCTTCATTATCCTAGCCTTCATGAGAAAATCATATTTGACATTTCTTTCTTTTTAGGCTGCAGTAATTGGTGGAGGCACAAAGGTGTTGGTCATTGGTTCCCACCTACTTTCCCTCTCCCTTTCTCTCTGATCCATGCCCTTTTGTCTACTGCCTCATTTTGATCACCTCAATCACTTTTTGTCTTGTGTTAATTTTTATTTCCGCTACATATATTTTGTAGAACACTAACAATCTAGGATGGAAGTGATATTCACCCCTCTACCACACAAGCACCTAATCCAACACCGCAACCTTATCTCCTCCCTCTCTCACCAACAACACTAGTACCTACGTGCTTTAATGAGTGTTTGAGTTTCATTGATGATGTAGAGGACGTTTAACTTTATTAGTCTCCCACAAGGTACATCAAAATTTATTTCATTTGTTTTGTTCATATATGGTTTGATTGGGAAATCTTGCAAAAATTAAAAATAAGTGCTTCAACCATGCCGGTGTTGTCTTCCGTTGCAACGATCCTAACAATATATTCACCAACTTGAGGGGGAGTATTGAAGGATTGACAATGATCTTTTGGAGGATTGGTAGAAGATTCCTAAGTTTTTTAAATTCTCCCATGATTATATTCACCAACTCCTTTTCTCTAATTTAGGGATTCTCTCTATTGTTTTATTTTTCTTATTTTTAGAACATTTTGTGTTTATTCCTTTTAGCATGATGGAATATATAGACCAACTCCTTCTCAAGTTTTCCCCCCTTGTTCTCAATATTTAAATAGGATTGTCAAACCAAAGAAAATATAGGTCAGCAACAAAATATAGGACAGCCTGACTGGTTCTCTTGGGTGGTTTTCTATGGTTCATTTGGCTTGACTTATGGTCAATTGTGTGACTTTTTCAGGATTGGGCTAAACTCATACTGTTGTGTCATATTCTTATCAAACTGAGACTTGTTCTGTGTCATATTCTCATCAAACTGAGACTTCTTTGTGGGTCTTATTCTTGAATCTCTTGAAATGACTTGCCCGGCTAGAATCTAAAAACACTAATAGTTATATCTGAGAGATGATAGATTTACATTCTATCTTACAAGGCATGGATAAAAACACCAAATGGATCTTTATTTCCTTTCTTACTTGCACTCGACTATGGCTCTATATAAGACACATCATATTTTTTAAATGGTCGTGCCATGTTGATATAATTTGTATTTGGAAAGAGTGAGGGACCACTGAGTCCATCTAACATGTATTTTTGCTGTCTGTTAATTTTCTATTTCTTGAAAATGCTTGGTTAATTTATAAGGACCTTCGGTCTTTGCCAGCATCATAACAATTTTGTTATTCTTTTCACTGTCGGTTCTTTCATGTTCTTTTGGTCATCCTTTTTTTTTTTTTTTTCTTTTCTGGTGAATTCCTGCTATATGAGTACTAGTTTTATTTGGTGTTTGTCATCCTGGCGTGACATAACAAGCATGACTGAGTGGGAGGTTGTAGACAAGATGTTCATTTATTTTTGAGGATACATGCTATCTTGCAGGTTGATTCAGAGGATGCTAATGTAATCAGAAACAACAATCTCACTGATGGTCTTAACCAGTGGAATTCTCTAGGCTCATGCAGGCTGAGCATTTGTACACATCCACAGAGCTTCTCTCCAGTGGAGTATTCTCTTGGTTTTTATCAGCCACAAAACAATAGATATATCCTGACAACAAATCGCACAGAAACATGGATGGGCCCTTCCCAGATAATAACAAAAAGGATCAAGTTACATGTTACTTACCAAGTTGTTGCTTGGGTACGTCTAGGTTCCGGAGCTAGTGGTCCTCAGAATGTGAATATAGCAATTAATATAGACAATCAGTGGGTTAATGGGGGACAAGTGGAGGCAAATAATGACAGATGGTACAAGATTAGAGGATCATTCAGGATTGAGAAAAAACCATCCAAAGTAGTAGTTTATGCTCAAGGACCCGCACCAGGTGTTGACTTGATGATGTCAGAAGCACAGATACTTCCTGTTAATAGGAAGACGAGATATAAATTTCTTAAGGAAAAAGCTGATAAGGTACTTACACCAATTTCTAGTGTTTATTGTATGTATCACTACAACTTATGATTCTATTTTGTGTACCTTTTAATTCCATATTCTAATTCTAGTATTGTATTGGAAAGACAATTTTTGTTTATAGTTCTTCATACATTGATGTGCAGATAAGGAAGCGGGATATTGTCCTTAAATTTATAGGATTTCATGAAGATCTTGCTGGTGCATCTCTGAAGATTCATCAAATTGAGAACAGCTTTCCTATTGGGGCTTGTATTAGTAGATCGAACATTGAGAATGAGGAATTTGTTGATTTCTTTTTGAAGAACTTTAATTGGGCTGTATTTGGGAATGAGTTGAAATGGTACCATACAGAGCCACAGAGAGGACATTTCAATTATAAAGATGCAGATGAGTTGTTGGATTTCTGTCAGAAACATGGAAAACAGACAAGGGGCCACTGCATTTTTTGGGAGGTAGAGGATGCTGTCCAGCCATGGCTGCTATCGTTGAGCAATATTGAGCTGAGGGAAGCTGTCCAGAATCGCCTTCAAGGGTTACTAACCAGGTATAGAGGGATGTTTAAGCACTATGATGTTAACAATGAGATGCTCCATGGATCATTCTTCCAAGATAGACTTGGAAAAGATATCAGAGCATACATGTTTCGTGAAACCCATCATCTTGATCCATCTGCTGTGCTCTATGTTAATGATTACAATGTAGAAGATGGATGTGATCCAAAGTCGACACCTGAAAGGTTGATTGATCAAATTCTTGATTTACAGGAATCTGGTGCACCTGTAGGGGGGATTGGTATACAATGTCACATTAGCCACCCAGTTGGAGAAATCATATGTGATGCACTTGACAAGCTGGCTGTATTAGGTCTCCCGATTTGGTTGACTGAATTAGATGTCTCTGCAGTAAATGAACATGTTCGAGCAGATGACTTGGAGGTTGTTCTTCGAGAAGCCTTTGCACATCCTGCTATTGAAGGAGTCATGCTTTGGAGTTTCTGGGAACTGTTCACCTGCAGGGATCATTGTCATTTAGTTAATGCAGAAGGAGACATAAATGAAGCTGGTAAACGGTTCCTTGCTCTGAAGAATGAGTGGTTATCTCATGCCGATGGCAAGATTGATGCTTCAGGTGAATTCAAGTTTAGAGGATATCATGGTACATACTCTATTGAAATAAATACGAAGTTTAAGAGCATATCCAGATCATTTAAAGTTGAAAAGGGAGATTCTCCTCTTGTAGTGATAATCAATTCATAGTTTCATGGCCATTTAAGGTATGAATTTTTTTTTTTTTTTTTGAGAAAGATTTGACGCTTTTGGGTGTCTTTGTTTGTACACTATCGAGCAACTAAGTGCTTTTTTGTTGGGTAAAAGATGAAAGGGAGATTCTTGAGACGTAAAACATCAGAATTTGATTTTTAATTTTGAAGTAATTAAATTCTATTTGCTATTTGTCTTCTACTATCAAGAGAATATTGGTGCCCAAGGAGCATTTGATGTCAGATATTCTCCATCAATTTTAAATAGAGGAATATTAGGAAGATTACGATAGCTTTTGTACGCAATGAGGATAGACTTATTTAGATTTCTATTTGTTTTTGTTATCATACCATATAAATTGATTTGTCTTTGTGAAGTAGCTTTAAGGTTAAATCGGATTATACTGATCTTTGTTTTTTTTTTCAGTGGGTGTTTGTGTTTATCATTGTGGTTCGAAAGAAATTTATTGGTTGCACATAATGTATTTTCTATATTGTTTTCACTTGTCGAAGTTCGATTGTGTAGTTTCTTCATTTCATGGTGGTAATTTTGCAGTTTGTGTATTAATCTGACCTTTAGAGGGTGACTTGAGGTGGTAGGTTCAAGCATCTATTTTTTTTGGAGTAACTTCTATCAATAATGACCATTTGATAGTGACTGTATCAAAAGGTGGTGCAATGACAAGTCTTGTAAGGAGCATCTAGGATTCTTAGTAGATATAGCAGTCGACAAAGGATATCAAATTGTGTCTAAGCATGAAAGAAACTTCAAAAAAACATTGGTAGGTTCTCTCCCTATTTAAATCTTATTTTTCAGTGAAAATTAAGGATGTTAAATTATTGACAAGAGGATTACCATGGTAATCTTCTTTACAAAGACAATATTAAAATGACGAGATTGGTTGATGGAGGTAAGAGTCATCAATTCCATCAATTACCATGGTTCTCTGTTAAAGAATGCATTTGCTTATATAAGAGTAATATCACCAGTCATGTCCATCTTAGAAGTAGGTTGTATAAGCCAAACATTGCAGATGAGAGAGATCAATTAGGATTTGAGTAGTTTTTGAAGCCTAAGTTTGTCAAGAATTCTGGAGGTTTTGTAAGGTGACTTAATGTAACACCATTTGGTTGGTAGGATTGGAAAACCTCATTCCACTAGCAAAATAAAATTGACAATGTAAAAACAAAGGTGAGCTGTAGTAGCATTGCATGTGCCGGTTGAAATCATGATTCCTCGAGACAATGGTCTCTCTCTCTCATGGCTGATATTAGCTATGGCAATGAAAAGAACATGAGATGAGACTGAAATACAAATGGGAAGTAAATGAAGAGCATCTATGACAGAGTAGGGGAGATAGATGGAGCGATAACCATCATTCTTCTGTTTGTCCCACTCCTAGCTAATCAACAAGATTCATGGTCGGGACTAATGAGATGCTCGCATGATGGAATTGAGAGGCATGATTGCATGAAGGAATTAATTAATTAATTACTTATTAACTAATTCAAATTTATTAGGGTAAAATTTAAAGGGATGCTCTTTATTTCTATTATAGTCAAAGGAACGTCCCATGTTGAAAAGTATTAAAATGATGTTGTCACCCTATATTTTCTTCCCTAATTACTTTTTTTTACTGTTAGGACAAATTGAAGAAATGAGAGATTACAAGAATTGAGCATACGAGAGCAAAGACAACAAATATATGTCTTCTCGTGCCTCTAAACCCTTGTTTATATATAGCTTTTATTTGCATCGAGTTTAATTACTATTTTGCAATATTTGTCGCCATAAGTTGATTACGAAAAGGCCACTAGTTGATTGCTTTGGTTATTGATGATGGTTACTGTCAAATTAGACCAACAACTCTTTATTGTTTTTACCTTTGTTACAAATCAAGTCCAATTGATTGTTTACGAATATCAATCGACTACTGTAATAATAACCGGTAAGGATCTTGTAATTGCTTACAATCATTGTCAAATAACGACTCTATTTCCATTGTTTCCTTTAAGAAGTCTACTATTTTAATCGGCTGCTCCTAAATCAATCAACTGCTCTATCGACTGCTTTAATATACCAGTTAATTCAATACTCTAAAGTTTGAACATCATGGAGTGAATGCCTCGTGAATTATAGTATTAGATTTGAGATTTTACCAATTAACTAAGTAATAATTATCCATTAACTAATTGACCGCTTTATCTGAATTTAGAATATTTTGAACAGAATATCCGATTCTATTTTTGGTTTCTGGTTAAGTCTTGATTAGTCGACAAATATTTATACACCTGTCTCATCATTTGAGTTGACTTCTAAGTCCATGCCTATCTTTTCCCTTCCTTCTAAATTACAAACTTACTTAGGACTTGCCTTTACTTGTTAAGAGATTTTTCATACCTATGGGACTCCTTGTGTCTCTAAGTTTTCATCTTGCTAACAAGCTTCTTCATGCTTCCAGGACTCATCTTGCCAAAAAACTTCCTTGTGCTTATGGGACCTCATCTTGCGTAGAAGCTTCCTCATGCTTTTGGGACTTCATTTGTGTAGCATCTAGTCTTTAACCTACTGGGTCTTCATTACCAAGTGTCTACTTGGTCTTCATTGCCTAACATTCAGTCCTCGACCTACTACAACTCTATTGCCAATTTCCTACTTGGACTTCCAATGTTGCCCTTGCAACTTATGTCAAGCTTGTCTACACATTCACACTTGACATTCATATTAGATCGTATAGTTGCCTAGCTTAAAATTTATCCAAACCTCAAGACATATGCTTAGGGTGAGTGCACTAACAATCTCCCCTATTTCATTTTTTTCCCAATGGTTAAAGAAGGGTGGGTGCCAATAAAGACAAGGCGAAGGCGGGTGGCTTGCAGAATGAACAAGATGCAAAGAATAAGAAGTGGGTGGACTTATTCTCTAAGACAAGACTAAGATGAAACTGTATTGTATTCGTCCAACCAATCGTGGACTGTGTTGTCCTCACAAGGGGATGTGAAACTTGTTGAAGAGGATGTGGTTCTATCTTGTCAGAAGATTCCTTAGCTGTTTTCTTGGATGGCAAGCTGTGATAGATCTGGCCAACTGATGGATGGTTTCGTATAAATTGTAGGTACACCATAGTTTGTGGTTAATCTTTAAATTTGACTGCAGAAATGAGGGATAGGTTGGCAAACCCCTGAACACTAACCAACTTACAAAGAACAAAGGCAGAGTGACTTTGCTAGGGTCTCGGCGGAAGCAACTATATCTAAGGAACTATAACAATTCCTAGTTACTCGTCACTCGGGAGACTATCAATCAAAGCATGACACACAAGAAGAGCTGCTAAGGGACAAGGACTATGAAGCCAACAACCAACAACAGGGAGGAAACGTAGCACAGGGGCAGATGATGAGTACATCAGCAAGAAAGAAGACTGCAACTCAGCCGGGAGGTCACTGGACCAATGTTATCAGATTGCCAAATTGATGTGCCAATCGTGCAGGTTGAGCAGTCATTACAACAACAACATTAGTCAAACAAGATGGATGGCCTTGTGGGTGATAAGTGGGGCAAAGTAAGCATGCCAAATACCACAAAGATGCAAACACATGCAAGGTCAGTCAATGACAGGATGTTTATTCTAGACCTATGGTGCGGGGTTGTCATTATTGTGTTTTATTCATTATTTATTCCTAGCTAATTGCACAATTCATTTATTGACAAAAGAATATTAATTATTTACAAAAATCACAATTCAGGATCTACCATACATCATAATCCAAATTAACGCAAACAACCTCATATTTACAAAATTAAGAAACACACATATACAACAAGTTACACAACGAACCTATACATCACATAATTGTACAAGTCTTGGTTCAAAGGCTTATTTATTAATACAAGTTATCATACAACATGCATTGTCAAGCTTAGTTACATAAATTCACACTAGTAACAATATACACAAATACTTTACAATTGACATTAAATAAATCCATCTTATTCAAATCTTACAAAAACATATCCACATACTACATACAACACTTATATACATCATGCATTAATCAACCACACAATCCACATACATTCATAGAACCGGTTCATTCAAAACAACTTGAACATGCTCAACAACATTCACTACAACACCCAATTCATTCTTGCTAGCAAAAGTTTAATACATCAACATGAATTCGACTCATGATCACAAGGACAAAAACACAACCTAGGTTCCAATCTATCAAGCATACATAACAAGATCTCATTCAATGCATCATATAACACATTAGCTATCACAACTAAACCAACTGATTCATTCATTCAATTAAAATTCAACATTCAAACATGGAACTCAACATTAAGTGGATCATCAACTCACTTTCACAATGCATTTCATCATCCATGTGCACATGTTTCAAACCACTCAAACATGAATCCGATTAGCTACCAAATCTTCACAACAGTCAATGCAACAATGTATTGATCACTAACAAACACTTAAAACAAGGTTAACCTTCTAATCCATTTCAAATTCATTTCCAAAACATCTCAATAACAGAAATCATGAATTCCACAAGGTTCTTTGATTCAATTGCATCATAAAAATCAATAACATCACAATCGAATCAACTCCTTCTACAACATTCAGCACACGAGGAAACAACAGGGGGGGGGTTTTGTATAACTCAGCATCTAACAAACTAAGAAAGAATCAAACGAAACTAGGTTAAACTATGGTTAGGGTTAGAATTGTTCTTCCCTTTCGGTTGGAACAGTGACGGACAGAGGAGAGGGTGAGATGCAGTGGAAGCGGATGGAAAGGAATTGGTGGCTCCGATCAGCTCCCAAACCAACAGCTAACACCAGTTCAGAACCAATCACACCAACGTGGATGGAAGAACACCGTCGGAGATAAACCAACCGCCGACGAGTTCAAATCGGGGAAAATCACAAGTTCCGGCAGCTGCTCGTGCTATCTTCCTGCTGCAAACCACAGACAAGTTAGAAAACCAAAACAACCCCTTACCTTGCGTTCTCGATGGAGGGGGCGGTCGGAATTCGGCCCAGCGTCCCGTGCCGGACTCCGGTGGGTGCGTACAGCCAACAAACTCCGTCGGGCACTCCGCTCACGGCGGAGTATGCTGCTGTGTGGGAAAACGCCGGCCGCCCATCGCCGGGCACTCCGCTCACGACGACAGATCGACCGTCGGGGATGAAGAAGCCGCTCGCCGGGCACTCCGCTCACGACGAGGACTCCTGCGGTGGCGTCGGTGATCATCAGCCTTCGTGGACGCCGGCCGCAGCTTGGTGGTTGATCGGAGGGGGAGATGACGGCGGAAGGTGGCCGCGCGCGACGGCTCGGAATCGCGGCGGCGAAGACGGTGAACAGTGGGGAAAATCGCGAGAGAGGAAGATTGCGCCGAGCCTAGGTTTTACGCGAGCCGTCCACTGCTTTTAACCTAATCAGCCGAACCGAAGGAGTTGAACCGGCGACTTGAACCGGATCTTGATGTTGGGCCGGGTTTGGCAAGTGAAATTGGGCTGAACATGTTTGGACCTTTGGGGTTGGGCTTGAACAGTGCTCTGGGTTGATTGGACTGAATTTTGGATTTGAGCTTAGGTTGTATTGATTAAGTTGGTTGAATCCATTTGATCTGATTGAGCCAATTTGAATTCCAATTCGAACCATATTTGAACCCAAGCTTGATTTTCTGCAATTAATCTCCAAAATTTGTTATCTTCATCCTAATTTCCTGCCGAATAAATTACCACAAAATTAATATCCATAAATACCTCAAAATGATAAGAAAAAATAGAATGAAGACAAACATTAAACCAAGAAACAAAACAAGCTAAAAGCCCAATTTACGATATGGAATATAATTAAAATTAGCCCGATATGATCCTAATTTACCCGGTCAAAAGGCAAGTTATCAATAGCGTCACAATATTCAAAAGGATCAATCTCGAATCGACTTGAGAATCTATTTGGATTCATTGGAGAAGAACAATCAATTTGCAAAAATTGAGTTTCCAACATAATTAATCTGATTAAGTAAGACATCAAAGTTACTTGATATTTGCTCGATCTTTTATAAAGAATAGAACCAGTAACAAGTTTATTGATCCCTTACAAATTAAAGCACAAAAAAGACAAGAAGAGAGTAAAAAGCACCCATAAAAGATTTACGATTTGAGCAAAATCGTTAGAGTAGTACTTCGGCGTAGAATCAGAATTTTAGAGTACAATGGAAGTAGGAGGTAGTAGAAAATTATTGTTCAAAGCTTCTGGTTGAAATCCTCTTTTATTAGTCATTTTGGGCACTCAGATCCTCTTCAGGGCACCCCCAACCCGATTTGATTCGATCTGATCCTGATCCAATCTCACTATCATCGTGATTTTGTCCATATTCAAGCGTCTGGAATCCTTCCGAGCATCTGGATTGCTGATATGGCGATAGCTGACAAAGCGTTTCTGATTGGTATCCGATCGTGACTTATCCATCCCCGAGTGCTTGGATTGCTTCCAATGGCTTGGAGGGTGAGATGTCCCGTCCAATCTGCACTTACCATCTCATCTACTTCGCAAGCCCAAAATACTCTTATCCGAGCACCTGGATCAAATAAGGATGCCTAGACCATCTGGGCACCCGAATCCAATGGGGTGCCCAAAAGCTCTTTTTTCGATTTTCCTTAAAGTTGACTTTCTTGCATCACAGAGTTAAAAGAATACAAGAAAAATACATGAAATTAAGTCTTGACAATTTTACAACTGTCTGGTCTTCACTTTGGATTTCTAGTGAAACTCTAGGCCAAACTGACGCCTACTATTCTCTTTCACAGGAATGCATCCTCACCTACTTCTCTTAGGAGATTTTACATGTCTGTCGAACATTTGGTCCTCTAGACCTATTTGGACTTCCTGCATAACATCTGATCCTCTGACTCCCAGTCTTTGGTCCGACTGGATCATGGTCCTCCACACCCCATCAAGTCCCTCCACTTGGTGTCCTTGATCTACCAAGATTTCTATCCAGTCCTTCCAACTATGACTTCCTTACCTAGCTTCTAACTAGGACTTTCCTTTTCTATCCTCCAACTAGGACTTGCCTGTTGTGCTACCTACATGCTTAGATCAGTTCACAAATAATATTTAACCTTAGATCTTTGTCAACATCAAAATATAAATTTGATTATGGTGCTTCCTGCACCAACAAACTTGAATCCAGATTCACCGTCATTGTTTGTTGTTGATAGAGCAATCTATAGATCAAGAACAAGCACCTTCAGGGTAGGATGATCTTATGTAGAAATTAGAGCGACGACTGTCGTGATTTTCTTTTCGATGGGATAAGAAGTTCTGCCCCTTAACCCTACGGGAACTACATTTCTATATATATACCTTTAGACTCATTTTTGTTATTAGCTCATCAATGATAACGATAATGGGTTAATGAGTTTCTACACATAAAATCCATATCTATCAATTAAGTCCACAATTAAATATCAATTAGATAACTTTATTGGACTTATCCATAAGGGCAATCCCCGTGTATTATAACCTTAACATGTAACCCCACTATATTGAGAAACAAATTGCAATAGCTACTCATCCCTCGAATTGTATCAAACCTTTGGCTCACTCCTGATGTCATCTTTCATACCTTCTCTTATGTAGTTCACCTTCTTGCCTTGGTCGTGCTCCAATGCTCCTCCTCTTGTGGTCCCTCAGATGCCTTTGTCATCCATCTTCGATCTCTATAAACCTCAAGTCATCAAATCATCAATCTCCTTGGGCATGCCAAGTTGTATATTAGATTAGATCCTGCACAACTTCACATATATTTCTAATATAGTAGCAAGTCTACTAAACTCTTTATCATACTCATCAAAAATAACTATCAACCTAATTGTAGACAAAGGCAAAAGTTCCAACTAGGGTTGGCTCAATCATTTTTGAAACCCTAGGCCAAAAAAAAAGCATTCAAGGACCCCATAAAATTGAATATAAATAATATTTAAATTATTAAAAATCAAGAGCCTTAATGAAATTGGGACCCTAGGCATAGGCCTTAATGGCCCATGAGCTGACATTGAAACTTGCAACAAATGTGGTGATGATACAATTTTGATGAAAGATAAATATAAATCATCAAAACATACAAGTGGCAAAAGATAGCTACTCATGTATAATGAAGTCTTAGATCTGAGTAGATATCTAGGGTGCAGTATACATGTGTTTATATTTTTGTAAATACTAACTTTGAATCTAAATAGACACCAACAAACATATTACGGTTCCTTGCTAACCAAACATGGTGGGTCATGGGTGACATGGTAAGGTGTCGAGCTTGCATCAACCTGGTGCCACAGTAGTGTTTTCTGAAGACCCATAGCATCCTCCGATGTGTAGTCATCTCCTATGGCAACTATAACCCTCATCCGATCCAGATCCAGAGTTGACCCATTGACATGTAGTATCTTTTGTGTCATCCTGTGTCATCTATAGCCACCATTTGATCCACATCTAGTGCTGACTAATGTCTAAGCATCTAGGGAAGGCGTGCTCCTATATCTCCTCCTACATACCACATATCGTACAACATCTATTCTCTAGCTTTGACGAAGTGGCAGATCCATGTAGAGGACCGATGTATATGTATCCATAGCTTCCTAAATATCAACTCCACAACAAGTGTACATCCTCCATCATGGTATAATTCATTGTCAATTATGATGAGGCATACGAGCATGGCAAGGTGACATCTCTCATTAGCTGGTAGTCCTCCAAGACAAGGCCAAAGGATTCACAACATCCATCGGCAAGTGTACATCTCCTATCACATCTACAACTGCCATCTAATCATCCTCTACAATTGGCTAATAGACCCATATCTGAAGAACTCAAGCTCCAATGTCTCCACCTCCTACTCACAAAAGGTGCATCATCATTTTTTTTTGAACAATAAGTATATGCATGATAGCAAGATATACAGGGTGACTAAGGGTATCAACTCATGTCGAATGAAGTATCAAATCTGAGATGATATCCAAGGTTCCAACTTGATTTCAGGATGTATACCCTCAAAACTCTGGACTAAGAGCTCATATAAGGTGAGAGACAATATCAACTCATGTCTAATGGAGTATCAGATGTAAATAGATGCCCATGAGTGAAAAAAACATACAAGGAGACCAAGCATATCTACTCATATCTAATGAAGTATCAAATCTGAAGAGATGTCCAAAGTTGCAACTTGATATCGGGATGTATACTCTGAAAACTCTAAACTGAGAGCTCATACATGATGAGCGAAGATATTGACTCATGTCTGATGGGTATTAGATGTGAGTAAATGCCCTAGAATGAAGTTTTTTTTACAATGCAACTTAGAATAACTACTCATGTATGCTGAAGTATCAAATTTGAGTAGATATCCAAGGTCTCATGTACATGAGTTTGTACTGTCTTAAATACTAACTCAACATCAAAATGTGCACGCTCAAATCTACTGTAGTTCCTCGCCTACCAGACATGATGCATCATAAAGGACATGGAAAGATGTCGTGCTTGCATTAACCTACTAGTGCCTCAGTAGTGGCACTCGAAAACTCATAGCATCGTCCTGTAGGTTGCCATCTCCTAGGTCTTATATGTTCTTGCATCTCCTCCATAGCACCATAAAATGTTCAACATCTATCCTCCGTACTCCAATCGATCCCTAGTAGGTAACCTCCGATGTGCCAATAGACATAATGTGAAGGCATCATTTGATTGGAGGTATTTCTTCCATACTGCCCCTATACAAGGCTTTCAGGCTCCAGTATCTCAAACAAAAAATCATACGCCTATCTGACGCCATTGCAAGGTTAACTAAACCAATTTGTCAATTTCTACTAGGTTAACTCTACAGATCCAACTAAGGATAGTACAAGCTCAAAGCTGGATTGAGTTGAGGCTTGAGAGTTAATAATTATGATGACATTCTTCTAAAATATTTGATTGATCCACTATGACTTAAATTTAGAAATGTAAGCAGATTACAACTACAAACATTGAATCGTCAGTTGAGTTGGAAGATAATTGAATAGGTCTAGGTACTAAGTGACTCAATCATCTGAATTTATCAATTAACCACACTCGTGTGTAATAAGAAATTGGAACTTCTTCTCTATCATATTCATTTGGGATTCATTTGAAGTAACCAGATAATCTCTTATTCACCGTCCAATTTAGTATATTTACTAAAATTACATATTAACGGACATACTTTGATCAAAGAATTAAAATATATATTACATATATTAACGGACATACTTCGATGAAAAAGAATTAAAATATTTACCATTAGGTGCAGTTGCAATTGTGATTGTCTATCATTTTTGCGTATAGCCATTAGAAATTTTTTAATATTAACAAATATTATTTACGAACATTAATGAATTGACAATATATATGTTCAAATTTATTCATTTAATTGGTATTATATGTATTTAACGAACATAAATAAATTCTTACTAAGTTGAATACTAAACTTATTCATAAATGTTCGATTCATTTACAGTCCTATATATATGCTAATAAACTATTTTCGTCGATTGATTAATAAGATTCTATTCCAGTAGGTCTCTTAGTGTTTTATGATTTCGAGTAAATGATGAGTTATATATTTATATTGCATTTCTATTAAGTTTAATGAAGTACTATATAAATTACCACGTTCTTAATTATCATTATCATCAAAAGCACCCCATTGACTAAATTTTTTCTAAATTTAGAACTTCCTTAGAGCTGTCTACGTTAGAGCTAATTTGACAAAATTGTTCCATCTTAAAATTATTGACTAAAATTACTCTTAACCTTGGAGCTGCTTTGACCAAAACGATTCCTATCGTTAGATCAATTAAAAACAAGAGCATTTTAAACATAAAATTATAAATGGAGCATTATTTCATTATTTTTAAATGTAGAGTACTATTTAATGATAATTATAATTACTTTTTTTTAAATTTTATACATTTTATTTTTCCTAAATTTATTTAAACCTACCAGTATACTTCGCATGGTTGGAGGAACAAATCTCAGTTGGGAGATATATATTTTTAACTTTTAGCATAATTTATTTACAAGCATTCGCTCTATTTATGCAATTTAAAATGTTCAACTTATTTAAACTTTTATATATATTTATTTCTTTATAAGTTATGAGATCCACTACAACCTATTTGGCATAAGATTCTGATAAGTACCGTATAAATTCCCAAGTCTTCCATCAGCAGGAGTCTCAGAAAGCGAAAATGCACCCAACAATAAATAAACCAGTATTAGTACTAGCAGGATCATATACAATGTACACGTAGTGTATCTTTTACAATCAACAATTTATCATGAAATCTAGGAGTAGAAACTTGATGTGGATGTAGTTTTGAACGAATCAATTGGTCCACATCATGAAACAAGAATGAAGCTAGCTTCCATCTGTACGTAGAGTGGCATAAAAGAATGCAAGCAGCGCTATACAGAGGGTAACTAGCAACCCTATCAACATCGCCTCTAACGTCAAGTATGGACTCAAGAAAAAGATGAGAGCAATCGCAGCACTTTGCCACAGCTTCAGTTGTGCAAACGCCGCTTCCTGTCGATAGTTTCCCACAAAGTTTTAGTATTTGGTAGGCAACAGTAATATTCAAGAGTGTTGTATTCAAATCTAGAAGAAAATTAAAATAACCAGGATACCAAACACACAAATTTGGAAGAAAATTAAAATAACCAGGATACCAAACACACAAATTTGGAAGAAAATTAAAATAACCAAGATACAAAACACAATCCATCATGACGTAGTCTGAGACCCACAAGTCACAGAAACAAACGTAAATCAACTTATGCTCCATGAACTATGAACAAGTGATGTTGTTCCCTACAGCATTTCTATCATCAGCAGCACAGATATTGATATAAATATTGGAACATTTCTATTCGTAACCTACTAAACTGCTGCACTCTCACCCATTCGCCTAAAAAAATGAAACAAAAGCCCAACTGGCAGATTGCGTAACCTGGTCATCATTGTCTATCATCAAAAACCACTTCCACTCAAACTGTTGTGTTCTTGTTGCCTGTTACATTTTGCCAATTCCTGCCACCGACCATGAGATATCACCCGATGAGATTCTCTCAGGCTCTCAACAAAACTAAGCTACAAGGAGCACTGTGAGTAGTAAATCAATTGTTAGTGGCAACTTTGATGCATTTTATGGTTTAGGGTTTTAAGGGTTTATGCATAGTTATTTAAGGGGCAAGGCGTCCAAAAGCACATAAGTGCTATGGGGGCCTAAAGCACGTGGCGCAAGATCAAACACACACCTTACCGAAGTAAGACATTTTGGATATAAATTTTTACAATTCAAACATATATAGGGAATTTCTATTAAAATATTTCACTAACAAAACTATAATCCATAAAATATTAAACAATATAAATTTCACTATCAAATAAATACATTATGCACATAATTCAAATAAAAAAACTTCAAACATCTAAATCATCAAATCTTTCGCAATCATATCATTATCATCATCCTTAGATGTTTCAAATTTGTATAGCTGAATCTTCATCAGTTTCCTCAAGATCGATTCTTCCACCTCTCATAAGGCACACACTCTTAAGGTGCACAAGTGCAAGAGGCTTCGCTTGACTATGCCTTGCGCTTAGGTGCAGCCAGGCGAGCGCCTTTAATAATATAGGTTTACGTCGTCCTTGTAGGATGATGGTCCACTTGGCTAGGGGTTAAATAGTGCTTGGCCTGCAATTTATGATTTTTACTCTCGCTAATACTTTAGCAAGGTCAATTAATCATGGCCAGTGTAGAGGAAAGTAAAGAACATGAAAAACACAAATGCCAACATAATAATTGGTTGTATGGTTTGGAATCCCTGATTGCTGCTCTATATCATATGACTTTTCAATGAACCACTCCTAAATGCCCACTAGGTTTCTCCTTCTCGGATCCTTCCAAAGATGGACAAACTTTTTACAAGAAACTTCTACTAAGAATGAGAATACATAACAACTTGGAAGACTAATGCTATGAATACAACAAGAGTACAAGAGATTAAGAAATAAGCATGGATTTGCCAACTTTTGCAGACTCTTCTTAGTCCTTTTATAGGCTCCAAGTTGTCTTTAGCTTCACATTTTTGTTGTCACCAACTAGTTGAGTGACTACATTTCTACTCGAGTGTTTTTGCGATTGCTATAGACTTCAATTAGCTAACAAATCTCTAAGTCGACTTTGCTTGTCATTAGCCGAATCCTCTCCAAGTCAACAAATACTTCAGTCAACTCAATCTAGCTTTAGTTGATTGAACCCTTATAGCTCCTAGGTCATTTGATCGTTGCAACCTACATGTCAGATCAATGATCCAAGAAATGAGTCAACTGCCAAGTTGACTGAATCCAACCCGATCAATTATCTAGTCAACTCAACTATGAACAAAAAAATTCTATTCATCTTAAGTCGATTGCTTAGTCGACTCAACACACCAATCAATTGAGAACACCTTTTAGTCACCTTGATCGTCAACTATGACCATACTAATAGTCGAGTCTTCGCCTATATCAAGAGCAACCTTAACACAAGTTACAAGTCCTCTAACTAAAACAACTCATTTAACAATTTACCTTTGTCGTCTAACTTTGCCATTGAAGTCATCTCTCGTTACGACTTAAGTTCCTCGGATGCATCAAATCCTCAACTCATTCTACATGTCATCCTTCACTTTTCACCTATGGTTCACCTCATTCCAACTACATCAATGTTGCCACATTAATGCTCCTCGACTAACTTGGTCACACCAAGTTAAGCTCTGTAAGCTTAGTGTGTACTCAATTAATTCAAACTTGATACAAAATTTAAAACGGGCTAAAAGTTTCAAGAAGTTCAACTTTCAAGTGCAACTTTGAAAACTTAGATTAGAAATCAGTAAGCCTATGCATTCAAATAGAGATGTGAAATTTCAAAACAAATTTTCAATTATAATCTTTGAGCCAAGTATACACTATATACATTCATGCTCCCTAAAGTAGTTAATGATTACTATATAGATACTTATGATTTAACATAATGCATTATAACTAACGTTGTGAATGAATAGTATCACTATAACACATCACTTGATATCTAAGTGTCTTAATACAATTATCAAGTTCAGACCATTATTTTATGTGAGATGTAAATAAGTTATTCCTAGTTTTGCTATGTGATCATGCAATTCTAATCAAGCAATGCAATGAGTCAACCATGCTAAATAGATATTAAATGAAATTTAACATGGTTACTTCTCTAAAATATTCTAACGTAAATGATTTGGGCACCCAATATAAATTAGGCACAACCTGATTTACCAAATACTCTTTAGGGACCCATTTTCTACATTAACTTTTATCTTGGATTGCTCCTAGTAATTAGACAATGATACATCGGTTCATTTTTGTTCTCCCTATAACCTAGTTTATTTTTGCTTGGAGCCTATTCAAATATCAAATATAAACTCCTATTGTACTCCTTGGAGCTTTTGGACTCAGTATAATGCTTTTGTTTTGTAATTTTAACAATTTAGATTATATAGCAATTTTGTTCAAATCAAACTAAGCCTATTCTGTTCTTAAACTCTATGAGTATACAATGTCGTTTTGCAATTTTAATAATTTAGGTACACATAATAATTTTGTTCAAAATTGTTATATTGACCTAACCTGAGTCTCTAATATGAACCCTGTTGCGTTCTATGGAGGCTATGGACTCGAACAATGTCTTTATTTTACAATATTGAATAATTTACATCAATATAGTAATTTTGTTCAAGACTGGTATATTGCGTTGAAGCTATTTAAATCTCAAATATGAACCCCTATTGTGTTCCCTAGACCCTCTAAACTAGTACGATATCTTCTTTTGCTAATTTAGACCTATATGAACCCCTATTGGATTTTAAGACCAATATGAACTTCTGTTGTGTGACCCTCTGAACTCATACAGTACCTTCTTTTTCTAATTTAGACCAATATAAACCTTTATTGGGTTCCCTGTACTCTCTCAACTCGTACAATAATATCTTCTTTTTCTAATTTAGACCAATATACATCAATGTAGTAGTTTTGGACAAATTCACTACAATAATCCAAATTGGTTTAGTTCTTTTTCAAATATTAGACCATTATAGATCCAGGTAACACTTTTGTACAAAAGTGTTACATGGACCCAAAATTCATAAGCAAACATTCCTTTGTGTTCCATGGACCCTTTGGACTCATTCTATGCCTTTCTTTTCTAATCTAGGCAAGTTTAAGTCCAAATTAATAATACATGCCTTTGCTTACAGCAAGCAATTCATATAACGAGCTAAAAGCAAGCACTGTCATGGCTATAGAAAGAAACTATAGTGTAAAGGTTCTCTTTCAATTTAGGATCTTTATGTCAACTGCAACATCTAATCAAAGCCAGCTCAACCTGATAAGAAAAACTCCATTCTTATGGGGTTTGGGCATCCCAGAGAATTTCAACCTTAAAACTCTTATACAAAATATGTTTGAGAGTTAGAATCGTAATTTCAATTGTTTCATCTTTCAAAATGTCCAGCTAAGTTTCACAAGGATGTTACACTCAACATAGGACTACTACACCATAGTGGTAGTTCCTATGCAAGTAGGTACTATATCACTAGAGGCAAAGTTGAGGCAATTCTACAATAGCACAAAGTAGAAAAATGTAAAATTTTACATAATATTTCTGTATTTTTGCTTTTATTCCAACAAGTTTCTAGATTTCCAGCCTTATCACTTATCAACTATGCATACGATTTTGATAATTTTATATACAATTGGGTGGAGGCTCTGTTCAACTTCGTGACACTTAAAATGTTGGCAATTGGCGTTATTCTCATAAGGAGACCAAGTCATAGGACCATGATGCACGTAGAAGCCAAAAGTGATGGATTTTATACTATTGGTGGGTGTAAGTTGATATAACTATCATTTCATTTAGAATATTTGTGTTATTAAATTAACTATCGATTCTTTGTAGGTTTGGATGTGTGAGCATCTTCTAATGAGAAATTAGGCAACCCTACCAACGCATTCTTCAAGAATCTGCAAGTCAATGTAGAGTGCTTCTCACATTGGAAAAAAAAAAAAGAAAGATAATGGAACGACTTCTATCACCATCATGGTGGAATTAACACTATATGTTGAGAAGATACACCCGATATTGTTGATGTCCTTCCATTAACCCATGTATAAGTTGTTGGTGCAATTGACCTCTGGTCATGATTGATTAAGCTCAAGTTGGGTTTCAATGTTTGATCAATATGTTTGATGGTTGAGAGCGAGATGTCAAATAATAGGGGAGACTGTTGGAGGAGAAGATTATTGATGCAATCGACCTCGGATCAAGGTTGACAAAGATTAGTTTGGGTTTTGATGTCGGGTGGTTGTGAGCAAAAAGTTACGTAGTTCAAGGTTAACCGAATACTTGATAGTGAAGAAGTCCAAGTGGATCACGATTGACCAAACACTTAACGACTGGAAGTCCAACAAAGAGTTTACACAGACGAAGTTCAAGTGGTATCAAAGTAAGGTTTGCTCTTAGAAGGACTAATTGCCTTGAGAACAACTAGAGGAAGAAGGGTGATTTTGAGTTATCTAATACCCAAAAAGTGGTATCAAAATGATGCCGCTCTTCATCGGACTGACCACTGAAGGAGCATAACGGTAGAGGAAGAAGAAAGAGTTACGATTTTGAGTTCTTTGATACCTACAAGTGGTATTGGTGGACTAATCACCAAGACAGCAAGAAGCATCCAAATCGCAATGGAGTTTGAAGATGATTTTGGATATGACATCCGATTTCCACAACCCTTCAGATTAAAAGGATTTGCTTAGTGGAAGGTGAGGACTAAAGATGCTATTCCAAATGGACATAGTGGTTTACTTTAATGAGGATTTCAAGTTCTAAAAGATAAAAGAGGAAGATCTCTCAAAAAGAACAAATGGACCAAAGAGCAAGTCAAGAGATCTGATTCACATGATAAGGTAATCAAAATTTTGATTAATTTGGTGTCTAATGATATTTTGTCCAAATTAGGTGAATACAAGGATGCAAGTGACCTATAGAGTAAGTTGACTAAGCTCCATAAAAATCCACCACCGAAACAAAATAAGGATGAGCCCAAGGAGAGAGACTCATTAGCTCAAGAACAAAAGAACTTGGAGGTTAAGAGGTACTCAACACCTGAGATGGGGGAAATTAAAGAAGCATCTATCTCAAGGATTAAGGAGGATAGGTCCTCAACATTCGGAGCTGATGAGGAGGAAACTTGTACCACCTCTACGAGCAAAGATAGCTCAACTCATGAAGGTGAAACAAGTTCAAATTTTAGAAATAAAAATCACATCATATATTTTGAGTGTAAGGAGAAGGAAGATATTATAAGAGCAAATGTCCAAAATTAATGAAGAAGATTTAAGTGACCCCATGGTACGGAAGGACAAGTAGCACAGTGTTTTTCTCATGCAACCAACGAGAACATTACAAGAACCAATGTCTAAGAGGGAGGAACTCAAGTAAGGACAAGGGGGAGCCTCTAAGATAATACCTAAGGTATCATTTTATAATGAAATTTTATTATGTCATGATAAAAAACATACAAGAAATAAATTTTCTGATTTAAGTGTTCATTATCATGAAAATAGAAATTTTGATAAACCTAAGGACATTTTGAGAACATACAATGTATAGGAAGATAGAGAAGGATCTAGAAAAGAACCCAAAGATAGATAGACATATGTCTAAAAAGAAAAATATTCGAGGTGGACTTGAAAAATCAAGAATTAAGGATTTGGAAATGGAAAATCAAGTCTTGAAGTCAAGACTTAATGAATTAGAGAAGACTCTTAGGAAGATGGAAATGTGTTTAAGGAGTCCAAACAAGAAAATCTAGATTTAGGTAGACAAGAACTATTTAGGGACAAAAAGGGTTTGGGATACAAACTAAAGTCTTAGGATAGTCTACCATCATACTATAGAGTTCCATATGATTATGAAACCAACCCTAAGCCTAGGAGTCAAGTCAAGGTTGTAGGGGAGGTCATCCCTAGTGTTGATCTCGATGAGACTGACATGACTAAGACTTTTAAGAAGCCTAGAAAAGTCATTAAAAAAGTATTTAGGAAGGATATCTCTAGTGAGTACCTAATATACCCAAGGAGCTCTAATAGATATTGAGTTCCTAAGAGTATGATCCCCTGATACTAAATGGGTATAGAATGTGTCAACTTAAATTCAAAGGCTAGTTAACCTAAACATAGTTGATACTTTAGGGCATTTTTAAAGTATAGTGATACCTTGAAAATGAAACTTTAAATCTTATCCTAGAGGATTTTAGAATGTGTCAATAAAAATTATTATTTTAAATCAATCAAAATTGGCATGGTAGAATAGAATCTAAATGTGCCAAGTTTTAGATTTTATATTTGGCACAATATAATATGATGATGCTTAGATTGAAGATCTAGGTGTTTTTATTCTATCATGCTATTTTTGTTTATACTTAACATGTTTTGCATGGCATAGTAATTGTCCATGTTTTGCATGACATAGTAATTGTCATGTTATCTCATATATGTTTTGAATGTTGCTGTGATACTTAGTTGATAATTGTCATGTCATGGCATACATGCATCATTCAAATAAGTTAAATTTCTTTTGAAAGGTATACATTTGATATATGTTATGCTTATTTGCATACATTAATTTCATTCCTTGCAATTAAGGACAAGTGGCATTGTTTGATATCCTAAGGTAGGATGGTCAAATTAATAATGCCTAGATAAATATGTATGATCCCTTAATTTAGGGAAGACTATTTGACATCTCACAAGAATTATAGAAAACTTGTGTGTGTATATTAAGATACATTAGACACAAGTGAGATGTTAAAATGATGAACTGAGCTTAAGGTACTGACATGGTGCATATAGATGAGCTAAGTTTTATCAAATCATATTTTGCATGGACCAATTATGGGAAAAACTAATATACAAGTTATGTACGCTTAGCTTATAGATTATCATCAGAAATTATTTCGAAAAGTATTTTTAAAATCATTATGGAAAATCTCAACGAACTTAATTTGCCGATAGAAATCACCATTGATAATGTTGATATAAAGTTAGAGTGAAACATTAAAGATTTTAATAGTTTCAAACATTGTATCATTCTTTAAAAATAATGGATATCTTTTTAATTATTTTTCCCGATAGTTTTTGACATAAATAATATCTATATAAAATTTCATGATTTATTGAAAAACATAGAATTACTTATGCAATTTTAAAACTAGGACTAAAAATATTCAACTAATAGTCGACTGTTTCAGAAATATCAATTGGTGGAGACAATAGTCGGAATGTTACTAATGATTTTGGCTAAACAAGGTTTTTAAGTTTTCAATATCTACTCCTAGGCATTTTAGCTAATCCTAACCCTCTAGCATACTAGCATACAACAACCAATCTTTATCCTATTAGGTGAAGTCGGCTATATGGATCCTTCTACGTTATTGGGCTCTATTCCCTACTATATCATCATCTATACTTAAATAAACTTTTTGATCTTCTTCCTCGTTTAATGTGTGTATTTGTCATAATTTCACATCGTCTAACTGGAGTATTTATTAGTCGTCTAAGTACATGTCCGTACTATCTTAAACCTGTCTCTTAGAGTTTTCCATCAATAGATGTAACTCCGACTTTTTCTCTAATGCTCGTATTTCTTATTCTGTCTATCCTCGTATATTCACACATTCATCTTAATATCTTCATCTCTGCAACCCTTATTTTCTACTTATGTATTCGAATAATAGTCCAACATTCAACGTCATATAACATAGCAGATCTAACCGCCGTTTTGTAGAACTTCCCTTTAAATTACACCTGACACTCTCCTTCATTTCAACCATCCTACTTGTATTATATGTAAGGCATCTCTCTCAATCCCTCCATCGTCTTACAAAAATGATTCTAAATACTTAAAGCTCTCAGTTCCAGACAACTCGTCATCTCCTATTTTAATAATTATCTCATTATGTCTAATATTACTAAACTTAAATTCCATATATTCTGTCTTTACTCTACTAAGTCTAAAACTTTTCACTTCTAGTGTTTCTCACCAAGATTCTAATTTAACATTTACTCCTTCACGTGTCTCATCTACCAAAACAATATCATCTGCAAACAACATGCACCAAGGTATTGCGTCTTGAATGTGTTCAGTGAGTTCATCCATGATAATGTAAAAAGATCTCTAATCTTTGATTAACTCTATCTTTATTAGAAATGTTTCAGTTAATCCGCCTGAAGTCTTCACTCTGATCGTTACATCCTCATACATATCGTTAATTAGTTCGATATATGCTATACTAACACCTCTCTTTTTTAAAATTCTCCATATAATTTCTCTTGAGATTCTATTATAAGTTTTTTCTAAGTCAATGAATATCATATGTAAATCTTGCTTTTGCTCCCAATACTTTTCAATTAGTTGCCTGAAAAGATATATAACTTCTATTATTGACCTTCCTGTTGGATTTCCGATATCATATTTTAAAATTTATGTTTCACTAAACATGCAACGGAAGAGTAATAAATATTTTATTATTATCTACGCATAACAACCACACAAGGATACACATGTATGCAAACATAATTATAGATAAGACATAAACAAATTCATACCTTTTGAATGGCGCAAAGCAAAAACGACATCAATTAACAGTCTTGAGCAAGGTTGTCTCTATTTGTATCCAAGCCGAGATCTCCTCGAGACAACTTCCCTACGTCACGTGTTGTGTCTCCGTTTCGATACTAGTCGAAGGGGGGAGACAAGCGATCTGAGAGAGACCTATAGTCCAATTCCGTATCCGGTGGCTTGAAACAACTCGGCGATACGAATCAGATTAAACAAAGGCACACCACCATTCGAAGGTCGTATGGTTTGTTGTCAAGAAGGGGTAGCAAACCTAAATGGCGTGGTTATTCCAGCAATAACAATTACCCCGAAACAATGGCCAAAACGAAAGAAAAAAGTGATACCTTTCGGTGGAAAAGCAACTGTTGCTTCTCCTCGTGTTCCTTCTTGCCACCGTCGGTTGTAGTTTCCTTTAACTCCGGGATAACCAACCTTGGGAGGATACTGATCTTAGGGAAGATCCTTGGTTGGATGTGAGCTTGGAAGGTCTCTTTGGCCGACGACAACAAGAACCCCAACAGGGGTGGACGGCGGCAACACAAAGAGGAGAGGCTTGGGTGGCAAGGAGGAAGAGGAGGCTAATTTAAACCTAACAATTAGGTTTTAATTTTCTATAAATAACTCTTTATAAGAGTTGTATTTATAGATCTCTAACAGGTTTAGTTCGCTAACTAAAAACCGACATTCATTAACCCAAAGTCCAAACCGCTAGCTTAAGTTTGGTTCACAACCAAACTGGATTGATTCCACTTTTAATTTAAACCAAACCAATTTTATTTATAATTAAATCAAAAAGGGTCAACTTTATTTTCAAAAGACATGGCCCATTTGCGCTTCCTTTCCGATAAAATATCTTCCATATTTACCCTTCGTCCGATCGAACCGGACTCATAGTGTGTGACCTTATAAGTTCCCAGTTTATGATAGTTATGTTGGTGCAAGGAGCACTAGTTTGTCCCCAGAGTTTCGATGTTTGACAATACATTTAGATCTGGTCAATTTGACCAAGGATTGATCTAAACAGGACCTAATGTTTGAATATGAGTGAAGTCTAGTCAGATTAGTTTGACCAGAAGACTAATGAGAAATTCTAGTCAGTTGGACCGGGCAAGAAGTCCTAGTCAATTAAACCGGGCAAGGAGAAGTCCTAATTAAGGCTGGATCGGGAAAGTCCTAGTTGTGGCTAGGCAAAGGAAGTCCTGATCTGGAAGATTGGGCAAGGAAGATCTGACTTGGAGGACTGGGCAAGGAAGACCTAGTGCGTGAAGCTGAGCAAGGAAGTCCTAACTGGAGGTTGGGCAAGGAAAAATCTAAGTAGGTCAAGGGTGACCGGATGTTTGACAGGTGAGAAGTCTACCTATGGAAGTGACTAGTCCTAACTAAAAGTTAGACAAGAGAAAATCCAAACAAGATGTTTGGTAAGTGGGAAGTCTACCTATTGAAGTGACTAATCCTAACTGAAAACCAGACACGGATAAATCAGCAGGTTAGACTTACGAGGTAAGGCCTAGGTAAGCCTAGTAAGTTAAACGGATTACAGGTAGGCTTAGGTTGTTCGTTTGTTTGTATGTCGATCTTACAGGGACCAAGAGCTGGAAGCAAAATGGAGGAAGCATAAGAGGAGCAAACAAAAGCAGCCGAACCCAGCTCGGGGTCAGCTCAGGTCAAATCCGAGTTGATTGGATCCGAGCGCCCGGATATTATTCCAGGCGCCTGGACGATCCAAGTGCCCCTGGATAGTCCAGACGCCCGGATCAAGAAAAATCGACCCCGATAAAGACTGAAGAGATCAGATCGGATCGGATCAGATCCAAGCTCCCGGAAAGTTCTTTATAAGAACCTCAACGTGCATCCCAAGAGAGAACATCTAATTCTCCATACTCTTCATCCTATGGTGCTGGTGAATGCGAACGGATCCTGCTTGTGCGACCGACGAAGCTCCATAAATAGACTTAGAAAGATGCGTTGCGCTCAAGAGTTCCAGAACGGCCGATTCGAGAGTATTCTTTATTTTAGTCTTACTTGTTTAAACTTTAATTTCTATTATTGATTGGACCATAATACGGGTTTCTCCGCCTCCGAACAAAGGTCCAGAAAGGAGACTATTAGTGAACGGACGCCTTCCCGTGCATAAGTCTTAGACGTACTAACCATGGGGAGTTAGGAATCAAGTAAATCTGTGTCTCTGTGCTTGTTTTACTAATTCCACTGCAAGTGTATTTGATAGAAAGAATGAATGACGAGCGTTATTCACCTCCTCTAGCGCACCCACTGGTCCTACAATTGGTATCAGAGCAAGCCTGCTCTCAATAGGACTAGTCGTCACAGGAGCAAGACGATAAAGATGGAAGGGGAGAAAGGTATAATTTTAAAAGTTTGTTTTAAATTTCACATAACATGTTTTAAGTGCAAAGAGAGAAGACACTATAAAAATCAGTGTCCTACTCGTAAGACTCTGACGGCCCCACCTGTGGCAAAGGAGCAACCAATGCCAGGAGCCCGGAGGAACAAAGAGCACATCACGTATTTCAAATGTCAGAAATGCGGACACTACAAGAATCAGTGTCCGGAGAGGAAGACAGCAGAGAAGAAATTGAAATTAGGGGAATGTGATTCTAGTAAGTATATTCAAGGTTTAAAATATCGAACCGTGTCGAGGTTTCGATCTCGGTCCAAAACGATACAGTTTCGATATCATATCGTACCATACCGATATAGTTTCAATATTTTAAAATAAAAAAAATATTAATTAAAATAAAATTTTAATTTAAATATTTCAAAATAAAAAATAAAATATTTTTCAAAAAAATATGATAATTTTATGGATTTTAATAAAGTCTATCTAAATTATTTTCAACTATAGTTAGGAATTGATTATTAAAATTCAATTAAATCCTCCGTCGGCGGAACGAAAACTTTCGCCGGTATAGCACGATACCGCTCGAAATTTCAAACCCTAAGTACATTTAATTATGAAAATGTCTCTAGGGTTTTGCATGCTAGAGCAAATTTTTCAAAAAATTTAATTAATAAAAATATTAATTTGACTAGTTCAAAAAATTCGAATTTAAATAGTTTGAAATTTTCAACCATAAAAAATTTAAATTTAAGTAATTTAAAAAATTCAATATTAGATAATTTAAAAAATTAAATTAATTTAAAAAATTCAGTTAATTTGAATAATTCAAAAAATTTAGAAAATTTAAAATTATCTAATTTGAATAATTCAAATAATATGACCAATTCAAATATTTTAAAAAATATCAAAAATTTAAAATTAACAAATTTGAAAAAGTCAAATAAATCTTAAATTTTATTAAATAAAAATTAATTAATTAATTTTAAATTTTAAATTTAGATTTTATCAACAATAAAAACTCATCTAATTTGACTAATTCAAAATTATTTAATTTGACAAATTCAAATTTAATTAATTTAAATAATTTATCAAACATTAATAATTTTATTAATTTTGAAAATTTAATTAATCAAGATATAATTTTAATAAATAAGAAATTAGATTAATTCATTAATTTTTCAATCAAGATAATGACAAATTCAATAATTCAAATTTAATTAATTTAATAAATTTAAAAATTAATAATAATTCAATCAAACAACATAAAATTAATAATTATCAAGATAAATTGAATAATTCAATTTTACTAAATAACTCAAAATTAAATAATCAAGATAATCCTAATAATAAAAAAAATTCAAAATTCATCGAGAAAAATATTAAAATTAATAATTTAATCATTAAAAATTTAAAATTAAATTTTAAAAATCCTTATAATAAATTTTCAAAGTTTAAAAATACTAATTCAAATTTAAACACTAAAAATCTAAAATTAAATAATAAAATTAACTACAATCATATACCTTTTAATTATGAAACAATGAATAATTCTAAAAATTTAAAATTAAATTCAAAAAATTCAAAATTAAATCCCAAGATTTAAGAAAATAATTTTATAAATTTCAACAAGTCAAATTTAAATCTTAAAAACTCGAATTTAAATTGTCATCAAGTTCTATTTAATTGTGGAATATAACCAAACTAATAATTCAAAAACAAACTAATAATTCAAATATAAATTAAAAAATAAATATAAAAATAAAAATTTAAAAAATAAATAAATTAACAATTGAAACATAACTTAATTCAAACCAAAAAATTAAATCCAAAAAAAATAAATTCCATAAACTTAATTATAATAAAATACTTATAATTATGAAAACTAATTTAAAATATTACCTAATAAAATAAATTTCAAAATGTGTCAAAGTGGGTTGACACATTCGCGAATCCATACGAAATATATCAAATCAAAAATTTAATACATTATTAGAAATTAAAAATTGCTTGACTTGATTGAATCTTGCATACTTGTCATGTACATGCATATGCTTATTTATTAAGCACATAAATGTCATGTCATCATGATTAATACATGTTTAATTTAGAATGGTTAGTTAAGGACAAATGACTAATTGACACTTGCCCAACATAGTACCAAGATGGGGTGAGATGATAGTATGTCAGGGAAATTTAGAATGGTTAGTTAAGGACAAATGACTAATTGACACTTGCCCAACATAGTACCAAGGTGGGGTGAGATGATAGTATGTTAGAAAAATTTAGTCTAAGTAGTTAAGTGGGGTAAGGAGTACCTTACTTAGTCTGCATATCTAAATCAACTTAACTTAAGCTATCTCACCACATTCTAAATTAGTTAGACTAAGATTTTTCAAAAAAATGATTAAGGTCATAATTTCTTTAAAAGGTTTTATTTAAGGAAGTGGTCGTTGTTCCGATAACCAAGAATACCCTATTTCGCCACAACCTGAAAATCAATTTTTAAAATATGAACTTAACCAACTAATCAGTCAAACCTGAATCTAATACAAGATCAAATACTAATTAGAACTCAATTTAACAAAGATAAAATTAACAAAACATCTCATGAAACCTATAAAGTAACCCTTGTATGCCATGTACTGAGGCACTTAGAATGGATAAGATGTTAAGGACTATTAAATCACAAAGTTTTGAAAAATATTTTCAAAAATTATTAAACTATTTTCTAAAAAAATTATTTTTGGAAATTTGATAATTATTTAAAATTCATGTTTGTTGTGTGTAATTATATACTAAAATTTTCAAAACTTTATATCTTTGAAAATTGGTTGACCAACACTTAGACACAAAATCGTTTGGTCAACACTAGATCTAGAACCCTAAGACACATAGGCAGAAAATCCTTGTGATTAATGAAGATGTCCTAAGAGAATGTTTAGTTGAAGGAGAGATACTTCTTGAAAGATCTTACCTTTAAAAGAACTTAAAATTTAATTTCAAAAAAAAAATCTAACTTTTTGAAAATATCTCTTTTGAAAACTCATGTTTTATAAATATTTTTTAAATTATAGTTTGACTTGGAACAACCCTTGAGACACATAGGGAGATTGTTTTGTAGCCAACAAGGATCCTTAAGTGTCAGGGATAAGTGGAAGTCTAACTTGAAAGTTTAATTAAAATTTATATTCTGAAAAATTATAATTGAAAATCATAAGTTATTTGTTCTGATGACTTGGATTAACCTCTTAGACACATAGAGAGTTTGCTTTGCGGGTAACAAGAAGCCCTAAGGAAGTGTCAAATTAAAGGGGAGGTCTAAATCAATGAAGCGCTATTTTTCATAAATCTTTGAAACTATTTCAAAATTATTTTAGAATTATTCTTTTAATTTAGGTCAAACCCTCAAATACATAGAAAGATTACTTTGTGGTTAACAAAGAGCCCCGAGGACATGTCAGGTTAAGGGGGAGATTCTGATTTAACAAAATAATAAATTATTTTTAAAAAATTTATTTATTTTATAACACTTTCAAAACTATTTTTGAAAACATCTTTGAAAAACTCTGTTGAAAATCTCTGCAAAATTCGTTCGAAAGATAATTTTAAAACTTATTTTGAGAACTCTTTTGAAAAATTAGTTTATAAAATTATTTTTGAAATCTACTATGGTCTTTTAAGAACTGTCAAGACTAAGTTGTGACCATAAGACATACCATGATTATTGATACAATTTAACGAGTTTTTAATGTATGAAAAGAAAGAGAAGGAACTTAAATTAAAAATCTAGATTTCTTCTAGGTTAATAAACTCTGACATAATTTTAAACTTAAGAAATTATCAAACATCAAAAAGGGAGAGATTATTGGTGCAAGGAGCACTAGTGTATCCCGAGAGTTTCGATGTTTGACAATACATATAGATCTGGTCAGTTTAACCAAGAGTTGATCCAAATAAGATCTAATATTTGGATGTGAGTGAAGTCTAGTCAGGTTAGTTTGATCAAAAGACTAGCTAGAAGTCCTAGTCAGTTGGACCAGATAAAAAATCCTAGTCGGTTAGACCGGACAAGGAGAAGTCCTAGTTAAAGCTAGGCAGGCAAAATCCTAGTTGCAACTAGGCAAAGGAAGCCCCGATTTGGAGGATTGGGCAAGGAAGACCTAACTTGAAGGACTGGACAAGGAAGACCTGGTAAGTGAAACTGGACAAGGAAGTTCTGACTAGCGGTTGGGAAGAGAAAGTCCAAACAAGTCAAGGGTGATCGGATGTTTGACAGGTGAGAAGTATACCTATAGAAGTGACTAGTCTTAACTAAAGGTTGGATAAGAGAAAGTCCAAATAGGATGTTTGGCTGGTAGAAAGTCTACCTATGGAAGTAACTAGTCCTAACTGAAAGTTAGGCATGGATAAGCCAGTAGGTTAGACCTACAGGGTAAGCCTTAAGTAAGCCTAGTAGGTCAAACGGACTACAGGTAGGCATAGGTTGTCTATTTGTTTGTATGCTGATCTTGCAGGGACTAGGAGCTGGAAGCAAAATGGAGGAAACATAAAAGTAAACAAAAGCAGTTGAACCATGCTTGGGGTCAACTCAAGTCAAATACGGATGTTACTCCAGGCGCCCGGACAGTCTAGGCGCCCCTGGATGATACAGGCACCCGGATCATGAAAAATCGGCCTCGATAAAGACTGAAGAGATCGGATCAGATTGGATCCAAGTGCCCGGATAAGAATCCATGCGCCCAGAAAGGTCTTTATAAAAGGCTCAACGTGCACCCCAAGGAAGAACATTTAATTCTCCATACTCTTCATCCTACGGTGTTGGTGAACGTGAACGGATCTTGCTCGTGCGACTGGGGAAGTTCCAAGAAGAGTGAGCTGTGCTCAGGACTTCTAAAACGGCCAACTCGAGAGTATTCTTTATTTTAGTGTTACTTATTTGTACTTTAATTTATATTATTGATTGGACTGTAAGGCGAGTTTCTTCGCCTTTGGACAAAGGTCCGAAAAGGAGACCATTAGTGGGCGAGCGCCTTCCTGTGCATAGACTTTGAACATACTAACCCTGAAAAGTTAGGAACCAAGTAAATCTGCATGCCCTTGTGTCTGTTTGACTAATTCCGCTACAAGTGTATCTGACAGAAAAAATGAACGACGAGTGTTATTCACCCCCTCTAGCACACCCACCGGTCATACAAGTCATCCATAATTATCATTAATTATGAATCGATCATGAGTAGCACATAGTAGAACATCATCACCCCCAATTAATCAAAAAATCACAGTTGATTCCAGAACTACTTCTGAACCCTTCAGAAGCTATAGTTGTTTGTACGTTTGTTCCTTTCACTCATCTTATACCCGCTTAATTCAAGACATGGTTTATGTGTCAGCCCCCACTAGGCTGACTACATTACACCTAGACCAAGCTGTATTTCCTTGTCTTACAAATTCAAGTTACTCAAAACATCTATCCAAGAGGATCATCCTCTTTGACGTGTTTCTGCTTTGGTCAAAGACTTACGAGTAACAATCCTGACAAGTGGTCATAGGATATACGTCTCCTAATTAAAAGAGTGGTGAATCCTTTGTCAGCTACTCAATTACCTTTGGGCACTTCGACTTATACCCAATCATCCTGGATCCACACGTCCGTAGAAATATTTGTTTAAGATGTCAAAGTATAAGCCTTCATGACCAAGATGACGTGAATACCTCAAGTCACTTGAGGAAATTTGCACTCGAGCTGCAATGATATTTTCATAGACATTCATAAAACCACATAAAGTGTCATAGCAGATCACATCCAATGAACTAGTGTAACGCCTGAAAAATCTCAAAAATAATTTTAGAAATATTCTATGATTTTTCTAGAATTTTAGAATATTTTTCTAGAATTTTTAAATTAGCGGAAGTAGCAAAAACAAATAGGAATGTAAAATGTCCGAGGCGGGATTTGAACCCGCAACCTTTAAGAATTTGCAACTCTTAAAATATTTTCAATGACCAAAAGAGCCAAAAAGCCTGTTCCGAAAAAGAAGGAACCGAAATTGAATTATAGGCGAGTTAGGTTTAGAAATCACTTAAAATAAATAGGAAGTAAAAATGTCCGAGGCGGGATTTCCCGAAAATTCTCGAAAATAAGTTTAGAAATATTCTATGATTTTTCTGGAATTTTAGATTATTTTTTTGAAATTTTTGGACTAGCGGAAGTAGCAAAAATAAATAAGAATAAAGTATCCGAGGCGAAATTTGAACCCGCGACCTGTAGGAATTTGCAACTTTTAAGATATTTCCAATAACCAAGTGTCCAACAGATCTGTTTCGAAAAAGAAGGAACCGAATTTTATTTATCGGCGAGTTAGGTCTAGGAATCACTTAATATAAATAGGAGGCTTAAGAGAGGGTTTTGATTATCTTCGAAAACCCTTCCCTCACCTCTCGCCCAGAACGTCGTCGCCCTCTTTTCTCTTCCCTCTCGGCGCCCCAAACCCGAAGAACGAGGAGTCCGTCCCCTAGGATTACAAGGAAGGCTTCCGAAGAACTTCTACAAGGACGCTCCTCTCCGCGACAAGAACTCGTAGATATAGGAAGATCGCCGAGAAGATCTTCTTCTCTAACGGAAGAATTGTAAGGAAATTAGCGCAAAAGGTAAGTACCTCTCACCTGCAGTATAAGTAGCTCCATTCGTATGCATAGACCCATAGTTTTTTTCTCTTACAGAATGTTTATGAAAATAATTTACCTTACCTCAGTAATTATGGACTCTAGTTCGTCCTTGGGTAGGCTCCTAGATCGCCCCTAGGCCCTAGATCGCCTAGTATATGCAAGGTTAAAGAAAAAAAAGAATTATTAAAGAAAGTATTTTACTTTTTATATGGCATGTGCTTGGACTCAGTTCGTCCATGGGTGGGCTCTTAGATCGCCCCTAGGCCCTAGATCGCCTAGTATATGCAAGGTTAAAGAGAAAAAAATTATTAAAGAAAGTATTTTACTTTTTATATGGCATGTGCTTGGACTCAGATCGTCCATGGGTGGGCTCCTAGATCGCCCCTAGGCCCAGATCGCCTAGTAGTACCCTAATGGGTTCGGGATTAGCTACCTCGGATCTATTTAGGGATGCGCGCACAGTTAGCACAATGTCGGGCCCACAGCAGGATGATTACTATTTTCACTTACTATATGTATAAATTTTCAATAGTTCATTATTAGCTTTAAGTGAAATCAATTTGTAAGATCATGATTAGTTCAGTTATATTTCTACAGTACCATGTGAATCAGTTAGTAGTTTTAATTTTAGTTCATGTGCTTAGTATGATAAGTATGTCATGATATCTATCTAGATTATATGCTTTCTTACATGTGTTTTCAAAAGCATGATTTCGAAATATGTATTGTTTTATGAGTAGGATGGTACTTGCTAAGCTTCATGCTTATAGTTTTATTTTCCTTATACTGCAGATAAGGGCAAAGAAAAATTCGAATAGCGGAGGCGGCAAAGACGATGCGAAGTGTGTGATGTGGTGGAACTTAGAATAAAGAGTCTTGGAAACTTGCATCATTAAGAATGTTAAAGAATAGTTTTTATAAGTTGTTTATTTTCCGCACTTTCGAATGTTAACAACTATAGTAGTTCTATGCATCATTTGATAGTTGGTAAATTACAATAGCATGCTCATTAGTAGTGAAAGGTAAGGTTGGAAGTTATGGAACCATCTTAATGCTAACATGTTATTTAGGATGAATTCATATGCTAGTATTATTTAGTTTTAATGCTAAGTTGATACCATGTCTAGGTTTCTAAATCCATGTTTAGGAATTGCTAAAGTATGTTTAATTGTCATGCAGATATCTGTCTAATAGTCTAGAATCGTTTAAAGCTTAATTATGGTTTGATCATTATTATTAGGATGGTTAGACTTTATATTACCCATTTGAGAACATGTGTTTACTCAATTATCACATAGCAAGAAATTTTAAATTAATAGTAGATTTTAGCAAGTATAAGTAACGGATCGCCTTAAGAGTAAGAAGGGCGGTCGTTACAACTAGTTACCCTTAACTAGCATCCACATGTTAACTCTCAACATCCTAATATTTCCAGCCAATTAGAATTAACTATTTGGTAAAAACCAAGAAATCTAACATATGTTAGTTTCACAGAATCGATAATGTCCAGTCTCATCAATTCATCGACTAGGGAATATTTTAATACATACATAATTATATATATAAAGATACCCACTAATTGTGATTTAATCACAATTTCTCTCATGTTATATATTGTATTGTGGACTTCAGTAATCAAGTTTAAGATCAAATTAAATACATAGTAAATGTACACTCAAATAATGATTTTATTTATCCAATAAATAATACAATATCTAAGGTGATTGCCTTAGGACACCTCTCAAATATAACACTTTCAAGCATGAACCCAAATTGATTTTCGATCACCGTTATCTCCTTCCTTAATCTTTTTTCTATTACTCTTTTATAAAATTTTATAGTATGACTCATTAATTTAATACCCCTATAGTTTGTACAATTTTATACATCTCCTTTATTTTTATATAAGGATAATAGAGTACTTACCCTTCATTGATTAGGCTTTTTTTTCATTTTCAATATCATGTTAAATAATTTGTAAGTATTCAGACTATGTTTCTGTAGGCACTTTCATACCTCTATCGGAATATCATCTGGTCAATGGGTTTATATTTTGCATCTCATTTAAAGTATGTTTTACTTTTATAGTTTGAATTTTACGATAAAAATTTAAATTTTTATACTCATTTGACCTACTTAAATTAATTAAATTAAGTTGATCACCTAAACCTTCATTACAAAGTTGATGAAAATACCTCTTCCACCGCTTTTCTATTTCTTCATTTACTAGTACTCGATTGTATTTATCTTCAATACATCTTATTTGAATAAAATCTTTTATCTTCCTCTCTCTCAATTAGATTATTCTATAAATGTCTTTTTCCCCTTCTTTTGTATCTAATTTTTAATATAATCGTTCAAAATTTTTATTTTTAGCTTCATTCACTACTTTCTTAACCTCTTTCTTGGCTATTGTATATTTTTTAAAATTTTTCTCGTTCTTACAAATATATAATTCCTTATAGGTTATTCATTTTTTCTTTACTTTCTCTTGTACTTTCTCATTCCACCACTAAGATCTCTTACTTGGTGATACATGCCCCTTTGACTCACTGATACCATCTTATCATATGTCGTATTAGAGTCACCGTATATTTCACTTAATACTTGTACTCCTACCTTTTTCTTAAAATATATTTTGTTTTCCAACCTTTAACTTCTACCACTTAATTTTAAAAATCGTTTATATTTTTCTTCTATTGATACTATACTTGAAGTGTATATCCAACACTACTAACCTACGTTAAATAGTTAAGCTTTCTCCAAGAATAATCTTGCAATCTTTATAAATCTTTCTATCCTTTTTTCTAACCATAAGAAAGTCAATTTGCGATTTATTATTCCCACTTTTAAACTTGATCAAATGTTCATCTCTTTTCTTGAAAAACGTATTAGCTAGTATAAGATCATATACTATCGCAAAATCTAATATAGTTTTCTCTTCTTCATTTCTTGTTCCAAACCTGTAACTCCCATACACCCTCTAATATTCCTCATTTTTCATTCCGACATGCTCATTTAAATCGTCTCGTATTAAAATCATTTCATTTGGTAGAATGTTTTATAATACTTCATCTAGATCATCTCAAAAATCTTAATTTAGTATCTTCATCTAATCCTACTTGAGGTATATATATGTTAATTACGTTTATAGTTTCTTTTTCCACTACTATTTTGATATCTATAATTCTATCCCCTTTCTAACTACTCCTACAACTTCATCCTTTAACTGTCTACAACAATACCCACTTCATTTCTTATTTTACTCTTTCCTGTGTAGAATAACTTAAAATCCGAGTTCTCTATTATTTGTCTTCTCGCTTATCCATTTTATCTCTTGTACACATAAAATTCTAATTCTTCTCCTAATTATCATATCTATTGGCTCCATTACTTTACCAGTGAGGGTTCCTATGTTCTACATTCTAAATTTTAGACTATTAGTTTTCCTATAATATTTATTCTTATCCCACCTACGGTGAGAGAACTTTTGTTCATTACACCCAAGTTCTCATGGAGATGTAGCAGTCCTTGTTGATGCGTTATAGTCGAACCCTACAATGCGAATTTTTGCATATTTATCACTACACCTAAGTTCTGGAGATATAGCAATCCTTACTTTAAAGGAAAAATTTTCTTACTGAAAATGAAAAGGGGATGTTAAAAGGAAGGAGAATAAAGAATTGAAGAGAATGTTAGGGTTCAAGGTTGAACTTTTAACCCCACACATTGATTGCGGAACTTCTTAAAGGTTTAGGAACTCCAAAACATTATTGGTGAAATAATGGAAGCATACTGCAAGAGGTGGGTCCACCTCAAAGACATGTGAAATGATCTATAAAGAGATGTATTTTTCTTGTGGGGAGAGGGACTTCCCGAATTAAGGAATGAAGTTAAGAAGAGAAGATTGAAATACGGGGGGAGAGGGGGAGTTATGTATTTTTGAAAGAGAGCATGCTTAAGGTTGCGCTTTAGAGGAAAATGAAAGTGCTAAGGTAGGAACGAAGGAGGAGAATGGATTGTAGAATTTTTTTGATGTATGCTTTGGCATAAAAAGTGGGATGTTGGGCTAATGGACTAGCTTAACTTAAATATATTGTCAAGCATCAAAAAAGGAGAAATTGTTAATGCAATTGACCTCTGGTCGAGTTGGATTTCGATATTTGATCAATATGTTTAATGGTTGAAAGCGAGATGTCAAATAAAAGAGAAGATTGTTGATGTAATCGATCTCAGATTAAAGTTTACTAAGATTAGTTTGGGTTTTAATATGGCTGGTTGTGAGCGAAAAATCACATTGTGACCACTTGGAGTAAAAGTGGGAGAATCATTTAGTTAAATGAAGGTGAAAGGAGTAAAAGTGGGAAAATCACATTGTGATCTTGTCCCACTTTGTGACCAGTGGGAGAATCATTTAGTTAAAGGCCTAATTAAATGATTGAAATATGATACATTTTTGCATATGGAGTAAAAGAATAATGAAGGTGAAAGGCACGACACGCAGGCCGTATTATGCCGGTTAGCAGGCGGGGTCAATGGGCAGCGCCCCTTGCGGGGGATTCGGGGGCAGCACCCCCGAAGCAAAATTATTTTTTAGACTCGTTGAATGAGTCGCTGCCCATACTGTTCATCATGATGAACCCAAGACCACCCGATCGGTACCATCCGATCTGCACCATCAGATTGGTACCATCCGATCTGATCAGTCCGATCTGCACCATCAGATTGATGCCATCAGATCTGATCAGTCCGATTGGCTCCACCTTTGCGACACTAGTAGATCATCTCATGATCAACATGCAGATCATAATAAACACGTTCTAAGTTATATCATATAAAACTAAAACGAGTGTGCTTTCGCAAGTGGCTCTGATACCACTGTAGGGATATTTATGCGTCATCAAAACAATTTTAATCGCATATACGCAGCGGAAAACAGGATCCCTCCAGAAGATCCATGCGAAAAACATACTCGTTTAACGATTCTACCTACTAGAATCGAGGTTACCTTTGATGCGAGCCCTTCGCAATCCCGACAGCAACTCTTGCCTTCAAAGGTTCACGGATCTCAGCACGATCAGTGTGTTCGCGCCTCCACGGTATCCACACGAACACTGAGATGGAGAAGAACCAAACTGTGGTGCTAGCCACAAGATAGGGTTCGGCCAAGGTGGTAGAAGAGAAGAAGAAGAGGGAGAGCAAGAGCATCCAACAACCCCTTCATCAAGAGCCTCTCACCCCTTTTTATATCCCACCATGGGATATGAAGGATGAAGGGTTTTTTGGCTTTTAGTGATCTAAGGAATTAATATTTTATTAACTCCCATGCATCTCATGCATGAAGATCTTTCTCTTCTTTTAATGAAGATCATGCATCTCATGCATGATAATCTTTCTCTTCTTTTAAGGAAGATCATGCATCTCATGCATGATAATCCTTTTTTTTTATAAATTCGAATTGGCTTGTGTGACTTGAGTCCAACTCGAGTCTCACACAATCTGAGTTGACTTGAGTCCAACTCGAGTCCAACTCAATCCGAATTGACACTAAGGGCTAATTCTAACATAATAAGCTTCCTCTATTGAAGCATACCAAACTATTTAGCTTCATTTTTAATTTCTGGCCTAAATTTACTAATAAATCAATATCATCTCCATCAAAGTTTTTCCTTAATACCATAATGTCTATGTAAATTAAAATTTTAATTGTATTCTACCAAATTTGAAGAGGAGATTTGGAGTAATGGTAAAGTTATTGTCATCTGACCTAGAGGTCACGGATTTGAGTCTCGGAAACAACCTCTTGCAAAGCAGGATAAGATTACATATAATAAACCATTCCTAAGGACTTTACATTGATGGGAGCTTCGTGCACCAGACTGTCCTTTTTTTTATTCTACCAAATTTTGGAATGATTGTTTTAGATTTATAAGTTTGTAATTGAATTTTTATAGGTAAAGTGTTTAGGAAAATTTCTTTAACTTTACTTCGTATTTTCTTTAAGTTTATTTTGTATTTTAAACCACAAAAAGAATGTCCAAATCAATTAAAGTTAGCTTGAAAACCTTGTCAAAATTTCTTAGCCACTCAATTAGTGTGTGTGTATTTGAAATGAGTGTTCAATATGATCAAAACAAACTTTTGTTTTAACAAACCAATCAAGAAATGAATTAGGATTTAATCATCAATTAAACTAGAGGCATTTGCCTTAACAATGTGTAGTCCTACATCAATTATTATTTTAAGAAAGTGATATACTTTTTCTTTAAATATAAACATAAGGTAATTTATTGTGGACAAGAGTTCATCTTGTTCATGGAATTATGTGTATATGACAATAGCCCAATTTAGTTCCTATGAATCTAAGCTCGTCTTCCATATGAATGTAGTTGGTATAAAACTCAATCTTAAAATCTTCAACTACCATGTATTTTGTGATTCGTTGTATTTTCTCTCATTATGTTAATCTAAGCATACTAACATCATGTGTATGAAATACATAAGAAAAGTTTCCATATGATGTATTTATTCTAGAAACAAAAATGTGATTAATAATGGTTTAAGCTTAACAAAAGACTAGCTATATGATTTTTTCATTCTAAATTATGACGGTTAAATAATTAGAAGAAGGTTTTCTTAATGAATGAGAATAGGAACATAAGAAAAACTAATTAAATGTAAAAAAAATTAAATTGACCAACTAAATAAACATGGCAATTTTAGGATGATAGATTGCAATTTATGGAATTATGTGAACCAAGTTCCACTATTGAAATTGGACTTGATCAATCGTTTAAAGAGTTTGTCTCTTTTGTAATCTTACCTTGAAGAGAAACTAAATCTATTTCTTTGTGAATAGAAGACAACCTTCTCTTCCACATAAATAGAAGGAAAGGGACAAAGAATCCTCCTTCCTCAATTGATCAAATAAAGGGAGGTTGCCACCTACCAAAACCTGGTCGGACAAGAAACTGCAAGTTTGTAGCTAATTGATAACCAACAGTAAAGGGGAACGGTGATGAATAAAAATAGAGGCAAATAGAGGACCGGGGGGGGAGGTACAAGTGGGATGGGATGGATGGTATTGGTTGGCATCAGGGGTTCATCGCATCTTGCAACAGTGGATCAAGAATTATGATGGTGGAGTAAAGAGGCACAAATGAGGGCAAGGTATGGTTTCAACAAATAACTACATGGGTTGTATGATTTTTGGCATCTAGTTGATGGCGAAGAGGTAATTGAAAAGGTGGAATGAATCACAAAGATGTCGATTGTTTATCTCGTGCATAAGGGCAGTGGATGTAGAAGTCATCGATACATTCAACAGTTGCATGCAACAGAGCAAGAGACGAAACAACAAATTCTTATAAAAGTTCAATGAGTAAAAGTAGAAGAGATAGTGAAGGTCAAGTTATAAGTTTCTTTCTTAGAAGAATCAACATATTCTCCTTGCCTCGTCATGGGAGGTGTGGATCTACCATGGAGAAGTTTTCGGCATGGGTGACATAAGAAGCACTTGGGCAATGGGAGAGTGGCATTGCTAAGTGTTGATCTAGCAAAAGGTGTGGGTATATTCAAAAGGTCTGTGCTCTAGAAGATAAACAATGACACAAGAGGAATATAGCTGGGAGAATGTGCTAGTTTATGCACTATTCTTGAGTTCCCTCACATGTTACTCTCACGTAAGACTATTGGTGGAGACTTCAGTGGTAGGTTTGTCTCATCGGTGGCCATGAATGAGGCAATGATAGGTGACAGTAAGGTTCAAAATCTTGAATCATGCTAGGGATTCAATTTTTGACTGGAATGATACTATTTCAATATTATGTCGACGTTTTGATACAGGGTAGCGATGATTGATTGGAGGTTGAAGGAAGAAGCAGACCAAGCAAAGGAAAAAGATATTGTCAGTGTTGAATAATATTGAGTTTCGGTAATTTACCGGAACAATACATTTTGACTGTTTCACCTGACATGATATAAAATTTCAAACCATTGATAGCAAGAGGGTGATCAATCAAAATGTTGAATTAAGGGTTGGCACAAATGATAAAAGATGGTTGTTTGAAAAATTAGAAAGACTAGGATTAGTAAAAGATAATAGTGGATGAAATAAGTTGAACTGAATAAGAAATTCAACTCTAATGTCACCTAATATAACACTAAGAACCATCTCACATATAGTACTTAAAATTGAAGGAAAAAAAATTATTTAATGAAACAATGAATTATACGAGGGATCCAAACCTCATTTATAAACAAAAATAAATATCAATTTAATAAAATAGGTCTATTTACTATAAGAAATATGCTCAACTTTTTTAAAAATTTACTAGACTAGTAAAATATTAAACCTAAAATTTAAAACAAGTCCTAAAATTGACCTGAATTTTCAAATGGCATTGTATATAGAAGTAGAAAGTACAATCTACTAAGGATCTCAAGCTGTTTCACTCGATATCAGCGAAATTTTTCGTTCCGCCAACCAACCGGCACCAATGTTCACGCTCGGGATACTGTCCGGAGGCGTCGCCCAGGTCTGGCGATGCCTCCAAAGGCGTCGCGTGGGTCGTGCATGCCTCGGTCGCAATCACAGAATTCGAATTTTTTTTAAAACTTAGGTTTTAATAATCACATAGGTTAATAATTTTAATCAACTCCAAGCTATAGTTAGGATAATTTAAATAGACTTAATTAAAGTCTAATAAAATTATCCTATTATTTTTTTAAAAAAATATTTTATTTTTAAATATTTAGATTAAATTTTTATTTTTAGTTAATATATTTTATATTTTAAAAATACCGAAACTATACTAGCATGACACGATACGGTACCAAAATTGTATCGCTCCGGTCCGAGATCGAAACCTCGGCATGACTCAATCTTTTAAACCTTGCCATCTACCGATTTGCACTCATAATTTCCTCTTTACAACCTAAACCAGCAAGTCATACTAAGGTACCTCAACTCTAACGCTATATTCATTTAAGTGGAATTTGATAGCTATCGTACAATGTTCACACCATTAGGTTCATAAAAAGCAAGAAATGCAAATAATTTCATGAGTTATATGATCACATCATAACATCAGGAGAAAGGGAGAAAGCATACTATTCAAGTGTTACCCTCGCCTATAATTTGAGAGATATTTTATCCACTCCAGGAATTTGTTCTAAAACTAGCATTGTAACCATATGCATAGAAGATAAATGGGCTAGAATTGACCCCAAAACCAATTCATACGCAAGCATTCCATTAGCCATATGGTTTGCTTGTCAACTAGCCCTTTGCATCATCCAGGAATAAAATCTTGAGTTGTGTTAGTTGGCATGGCCAGAATTTGTCATTCTACTTCCGTATTGAGATGTTGCAACATCGACACCAACATGACTCCTCTCGGTCCATCTTCCACACAATCTTTCGATCTCCTTGGCATTAGAGTGTTAACCTTTAAGACCCTACAAAACATGGGCAAATGTCATGGCTTCTCTAACATTGGCGATGCCAACAACCTCCATATAAACTTCTTCATTTGTCACTTCCTCTAACGACTCCACCTCCACCTCTACCATGTACTCCTCTTCCTCCACCTCCTCGAAGTGACTGACAACCAACTGAAGCCTCATCCACCGCCATGTCCCTCCACACTTTTCTATTGCTTGTTTTCTGTTCTACTTCCTAGCCTATTATTTTACCCCCACAAACATTCCCAAAGCATCAAAATCTTGATATTTTTTGGTCAGATATATGTGAGTTTATCTGGATTCTTTGGTCAATTTCTTGCAAGTTAGAATAGTTTAGTATATTGAGTGAACATCACAAATCTTTAAAGGACATTAAAGTGATGATTTCAAGAATAGTGCTTGGTCAAGCTTGGATTGAAATGGTATCATGAATCATGACCATACAACAACATAAGGTAAGGTATTCCTTTGAAATGGAAAAAAATGAAATTCTGTAAGCTTCACAAAGTGTGATTTTGTTTCTAGTTCTGTTATCTTCTCTCTTGGGCATAGTTTGAGAAACATGAATTATCAAACAACCAAACATGAAGCACAGCATTTGAATTAAAGATTTGCATTCCCTTGAATTTTCAGGAAGAGGAAGGCATTCTTTTGTCTATAACTGACAGATAACTAGTATGTAGAATGAAGATTACTGAGTAATTATAAGGAACATAAAAAAAATACTAATATAATTCTAAATAAATCACTCAAACAAGAACATAGCCAAGAGGATATTTAATGCAGTGGATAACTACTGATCCCGTTGATTCGAACATGAATACCGAGAACAATAAAACTGATATAACAGATAATTATTGATTCCGTTGATTCGCGCACGAATATCGAAAATAATCTTCTAAAACATATTGATTCAATAAAATGTCAGGCGATAGACACCAAACTCGATGTTTAAGAAGAAACGGCACAGCCGTAAATTCTTATTAATCAAAAAATAAAACCCTAAAGCAATGTTTAAATAGATTCAAGACTCTAACATTGCAAAGATAAAAATACCCTAAAAATCATAATTCGACAAAAATAATAAAAAAAGTCTATTTAAACACATGTTTAATTATTTTAGGATTTTTAATTTTTGATCAATAAGAATTTACGGTCATGTCGTTTCTTCCCAAATAAAAAAATAAATAATAATAATAATAAAGCTAAAATTGCTCTTCTATTCTCGTATCATTCTCCCCATGGTGGAGAAAATTCGCCGTCGAATTGTTGATCATATCATCATCAAAGTGTTGTCGATGCATTGTCTTCTCGGTGTGATGCAGTGGAAAGCTATTGAATCCATTGATTCACGTACAAATATCGAAAAAATCTTCTACAACCTATGGATTCAGCAGAATACCAGAAAATAGGAAAGCAAAACTCGTAGTTTCCGAAAAAGAAGATAGCGGCTGACTCCACAAGATCAACCTCCTCTGATACCAACTGATGCAGTAGATAACTATTGATCTCGTTGATTCAAACATGAATATCGAGAATAATAAAAACTGATATAGCGAATAATTATTGATTCCATTGATTCGCGCATAAATACCAGAAACAATCTTCTAAAACCTGTTGATTCGATAGAATATCAGGAAATAGGCAACCAAATTCGACATTTGGGAAGAAACAATGTGACTGTAAATTTTTATTGATCAAAACTAAAAACCCTAAAACAACTAACATGTGTTTAAATAGACTCAAGACTCTTAACATTGCAATGACAAAAATACCTTCAAAATCCTAACTCGACAAAAACAATAAAAAGACTAATATTGTTGTTCTATTCCCGCATCATTATCTAAGTGACCATTAAGAAAGAAATCTAATGTCAACAACGAGATGCTTAGAATAAAATGTTTTCTAGTTGTCAATATAAAATAATATAGAAAAACAAATATATTTTGGCATGCCAAACATAAGCTAAGAGAACATATAATACCTTCTCGTGTTTATAGAGTATACCAAGTAATGCACTTAGCTGTGTGTTAAACACTCCATTTCCAATGCCCCAAAAAATAGACATTAAAAGTGGATATATGTAGCCAACCACTCCACTTGTTAAACTGTTATAAGCAAAAAAGTATCAATATTCAGACATCCATAACACAATATCTAGCAACAATTAGATACACAAAAATGACCTAATTAGTACAGAAAATAAACCTGTATCCCAAAAGAAGCCACAGGATGACAATGATATGAAGAGAAGCTCCTCCATACACAAGCAAAGTGATAGAATAGAAACCAGATGTAAGTTTCCCAGCGGCAAGTGAACACTAAAAAAAATCCAAATAAAAAAACTAAGAGAACATTTGGTTTTATGCGAAATAACAAATGTATTACACATACATAATGTTTCAAAGTTGTAAAAACATTTGTTACACTAGACATTTATTTTCTTCACCTAACCACTAGTGGAGTAGACCTACAATAAAGGTTGCACAATGTTTCTTGTAAAAGTTGCACAAGGTTGCTGCTTTGCCTGAACATATATTTCTACATCACAAATAAAGAGATCTATTTTCTATAGCCAAAACTCGTACCACATTTAGATAAAATCAATATATTCATAAGATGTTTGTGCAGTGCCTTCATGTGCTATGTAGGCATCATTTACATGGTCTTTGGCCTCCCACAAGGGCATCTTGGTGAGCAAGGAATATCCCATTAGATCTTTGTGCCTATGATGTGGATATTTCTATTATATCTGACTAGTCAAAAAACCCCTATAGAAACAGTGGAAGAGGGCACTGAGGAGACTTTCAAGAAATTCAATATGTATTCCAAAAGTTAATCGATCCATTAACCACATAAAAGAAACTACATCACATGGGATCCTAAGTTCAATTTGGACACACTAGATAGAAAAGGAGATAATAAAAACAGGCAAAAATAGAAAGAGGAGAGAGAGTAGAGGGGATAAGACAAAGTACCAATAAGTATGACAATTTAGCACATAGATGATCGTCATAACACAATGTTAGATGTTTTGTCTAGGCAGTATTCCCAATTACCCATTAACAAAATGATACATCACTTCTAGGCGAACAACTGATCAGATTGCTAGATTGTAAGGAAATATGTACAAAATTTCAAGATAGAAAAGATAAGAATGTTAACATCGATGAGTACAGTTATTAGAAAAAAAAATAAAGAATTACTACTATCCATGGTTTATTGTGTAGATCAAGAATTATCAGCAAGGTCAGAACATATTCTCCGTCCAGACTTAACCTGATACTGTATTGGCAGCATGGTCTTGTAGTTGTGCTACTGGACATGGAGAGGTATCATCATGTGGTACTGAATAAGTATCTTGTCTCAACCAGCATAATAGATGGAACAGAGCAAATCTCAAAGGAGAGCAAAAGAGAAAGTATACATAATCAAGATCTACAAGCTGATAATACAAAAGTTGAAGGTGAGGACTTGGTGAATCTTTGATTAAAGGGAGGTGGTGGCTCCACTTCTTGCAAGGGGAGGGTGGCAATTACTGCAGTGTTGACAAGCAATGTAGTTTTCCAGAATTGACCCAAATTCTAGAGAGTTTTGTAGGTAGTGGGATCAATTCTAGAAAAACTACATGGCTTTAGGCCTCAAAGAATGCTTTTTTTCTCCAACTTGAGGGTAGGTGCAAAGACAAATTCTACAGAATTGTGCATCTTATAGGTGATGAAAGGAATCATCAATTGGTGGCTAGAGAAAGTCATAATGTAGTAGTTAGTCCCAACGTGCCAACTAAATCATATCAACTACATTAGTCATATATCTTTATTGAGGTCTCTGTCTTTCTTGGCATCTGTGCAAGTTTATATCATTAACAATATTATAGATATTTTCGATCACTTTTAATTACATTAACCAAAATTTTCTTTCATCTCCCTTCATCCTCACACCTGTAACTTAAATTGACAAAACTTAATAGAATTTACTGATAATAAATTGATTCCCCATAAATTTAAAGAAGATTATGCCTTAAAAACCAAGCACTTACTATGGCATCAGCGGCCCCATAGATAGCCATAGCGCCACCAACACCAGAGATGCCTAATGCTGGTGTCACAACTTTGTTTGTAAATTCAGCACTGAAAAAAGTACAAATAAGTTCAGTACTAGTAGCTTGGACAATAGATTATATTGTGTTTGACAATAATAAAAGGGCAGTGTACTAATTACCACACAAATGCTTGTTGTAAGCCAGAATAAACAATAAGAGGAATGATCAGAAGCATTTGTTTGTCAAGTAGAGGAGAAACAACATATTTCAAGACAGATCCAAAGGATGAATATGGTGCAGGATTGCTTTCTTTATCATTTCTTTTTGACAGGAAGCACATTAGTGCAATGCCTATTACTGTGCAACATAGGAAGATAGTGAATAATAAGTTTTTACGACTGAGATTGTCTCCTTCCTGCACCAAAAATAACCAAAAGTGAATATACCCAAAACCAACAACTAATGTCCAATTAAGGAAGAGGTGAAAGTATCAATTGTATAACATTTTCAGATTAATAATTTTTGCACACAAAAACTGCTAAGACTGACAACAAAGTACTTATAAAAGAAAAACAAAAAGCATTTCCAATGAGATACATTCGTTTAAATATCAAATCCATCTAGCGCAACTTATTCACAAAGTGGATTGCCACCGTATGAATATAATCCATTATGATTTGTTGATTATGTAAGATCGAGTTGGAGCGCTAGAAGAGGGGGGTGAATAGCACTTTATCGCTTTTTCACTCTTTGAACAATTCGTGAGTAAAACGAAAGTATGCGAAAACAGAAAGTGCGATGGAAAGAATAAATAGGAACACTTTTGTTTTTACTTGGTTCACAGTCACAGGCTGCTATTCTAAGGCCCACGATCCGTGATAATTTCCAATGGACAATTCACTATAGAAACTCCCCTCTCACAAGAAGGAATTTGTCACTTTATAAAATATGTTAGGATCGATAAACTTATATCGTCCTAATCTTTTAACTACAAAAAGCAACAAAGTTACCAACTGAGATGATTAGGCTTGTAGTTGTCGATGCAGTTCCTCGGTATTACGACGGCGTATTGGATCGGCTGTTTGCGTGCAGAAAGTCGTCATAAAAGCGTATTAAGTTGATGTTAGGGTTTCCCTTCGCAGCTGCTTATAAAGCCTGATCCGAGCGCCTGGAAGTCCTTTCGGACGCCTCCACGTCATCCCGTCGATCCACTTTCGACACTGATTCGGCATCTTCCGGGCGCTTGTATTCCTTCCGAGCGCCTGAATGCTGACATGGAGGTTGTCGAATCAACGTTGACTCCGCAACGCCTTATCCAGATCCGGGCACTTGGAGGCTGAGATATCCCGATCACTGGTAATCTGCCACCTCATCAGCCTCGCTGGCCCATTCGGCTGATGTCCGATCTCCTGGATCCCTTCTGGGCATCTAGACTGTCTGGTCACCTGGATCCAGATAAGGACGCCAGGAACACAAAGTTTCAGCCCCCTCCTTTCCTACATTACAAGTTAGTCCAGAAACAAAATAACAGGAAGGAAAATAGTTTTTGCAAACTGTTTGATCTTGACTTTAGGTTTCCAGTGAAATCCTAAATCAAACCGATGCCTACTGTTTCCCTTACCGGGAACGCATTTTCACTCATTCCACTCGAGAGAAGTTACCTTTTGCCAACCAAATCCTCCAGACCCATTGGACTTTTGCTCAGCTTTGATCCCCGCCTACTGTTTCCCTTACCGAGAATGCATCTTCACTCATTCCACTCGAGAGAAGTTACCATTTGCCAACCATCCTCCAGACCCATTGGACTTTTGCTCAGCTTTGATCCTCGGCCCCCAGGTCTTTCACTACTAGACGTCCGGTCCTCCAAACCTGCCTAGACTTTCTGCCTGGTGCTCTGATCTGCCAAGTCTTCCTGCCTAGTCCTCCAGACCAGGACTTCCTTGCCCAGTCCTCCAAACCAAGTCTTCTTTATCCAATCCTCCAGACCAGGTATTCCTTGCCCAGTCCTCCAAACCAGATCTTCCTTGTCTAATCCTCCATATCAGGACTTCTTTTGCCTAGCCACAACTAGGACTTTCCTGTGCTACCTACACATTTAATTCATCTGATTAGTCCACTTCTCAAACTTAACTTGAACCCTTTATTATTATCAAAACTCAAGTTTAATCATCTGGTGCTCCCAGCACTAACAATCTCTCCCTTTTTTATTATAGCAACGTAGGTTCCAAATTAAATAAAACATTTGCTTTAACAGAATGTCATCACAGTCAATAACAAGAATTTAAAAATTAAAATTCTGACTCCCCCTTGACACAGAATTCTCTCTCTGAAGTTAAGGTCTACTTAGAAAAATATTTTTAAAGAAAAAATTTTTCTTTCTCCCCCTGAACTTGTCATGGTTTTTTCTTTTTTTTGTTGATTAGGTAAAACACCATCCAAGTCATGTTTAACCTTTTGAAAAATATTTTGCAAACATCGAAATAATTTTGAACTCAATTTTAAAAATTTTCAGTAAAAAAAACATTTTGAAAAAATTCTAAGGTAATATTTAGAAAAAAATTTCAATGCAATTTCCAAGTCATTTTCCAAGTCTTTCCAAGTTAATTTTGGAATTTTGACTATATTTTTTAGGACCATATTTTTTAATTTAACTTGACCATACTCTCTCCCATTGACGTAATCAAAAAAATTATTAAAAATTTAAGGGTGTTTTCTAAAAAAGTTTGAAACCATAAAATTTCAATTACACAAAAAATTGGGTTCGAGTCCAAGCATGTCATATATATAATACATAAAAATACTTAGACAGAAAAAAAATTCATCATTTAAGCACATGTCTAACTTACTGGTATTGACTGATTATCAGAAGATAGCAGTTTGACCAAGTTAGTCAAGTTTAAGTGTATTATTCCAGCTAGCCTTCACTAAGCAGAAACACTTAACTTGATCCATGTTTTTTGTTTTTAGCCTAAGTTTTGGTTTGATGCACGAACATATGCATCGGAAACCCAAACTTTTATTATATGCATCTCACATCATTTTAGGTTTCACAATACACAAGCAAGTTATCTACTGTGCTTTGTGAAATGCAGTAATCTAAGTCTATAGATGCATAATCTCTACTAGGAGTGCTTAGGCTAAGTCCAATTTTTACTTTTAATTTTGAAATCAAAAATTTAAAATTAATTTTTTTCAAAGACAAGTATAATTTTGAAAATATTTTGAAAACTAGGTAATAGTAGATTTGAAAATCATAAGTTTTGAAAAAATTATTTAGAAAAAAAAATTAATTTTGAAAAAATTTTCCTTAGCCTACCAAACGCATTTCTAATTACATGAAAAAACAACTGCAATCAACATAAGATAAGGCAGGTTAGGTTAATGCACTAAATAGTAAATTAGTTTAAGTTAACACTGAATAAGCAAAGTCAAAATACAGCAACAACTAGGACTAATGGGGTCTACTGGAGTAGTGGATAAGGGTGGCCCATACCCCAAGATCTGAGCATATCCATCATCTCAGTGTGTTTAGCCCTACTCCGCTCCTTCTGACTCTCAAACTGACTAGCCACAGTCTGTTGTTAGGTGGCAACTGACTCGTGCAAACTGATGGCTTACTCATGCAGACTAGTGACTAACTCATGCAGACTGGTGATCGACTCCTCGAGTCTGATCACTTTCTGCTCTAGAGTGATAGGAGATGAAGGTGGAGGTGGAGGGATTTGTAGGAGGTCAGCTAGGTCGATGTCGTCATTCTCGTCCTAGGCTGTCGGTTATAGTTGAGGTTGGTTCTCTCGTTTTCAAGACAATCTCATCTTCATCTATATGGACCCCAGCTAAAGAAAAATTCCTAATTCCTAACATGTCAAACTCACTAGCTGGTTTGACTTCACCTGAAGTGATGTCAAACCTAAGAGATGCTAGAAGTGAGGTCAAAATGTAGCAGTAGAGTATATGTACCCTCCGGCTAGTGATGACACTAGATGAAAAGATGATGGCATGGAACATATGTAAACTAATATCTATATCTAGCCTATGATATAGTACATATAAAATAAATGTATGAAATGGTCGCATCATCGCGATATCCCGGTGGTCAAGGGCAGAATGCAAGTCACTAAAACTCTGTACAAAACATAGTCCTGTACTCTGAGTCTGACTAATGGAAACTGAGTCACTGTAGGGACCCTCTCCTCTCCCAAAAATATGAATGTATGATGTCTAATGTGGTATATGAGTAGGGATCACCAAAAGATCCATCCATAAGAGGATAACAGGTAAATAGACATGATGAATATCTAAGTCCTAAGTGCTCTCTAATCATAGTGGGAGATAGGATGAATCTCTCCCTACAACTCGAGTGGAGTAAGTCAGATTATCGATCTGAACTAAGTTATTGTACAGCTCGGCACACAAACCTGTGTTAACCGGGCTAGTACAATATACTAGCCTTTCTAAGCCGTAATACTCTACGACTTCCATGGAAGGTATGCATGAACATATGAAAAATATCCTATATAAATATCAAGAATGCAGAAGTACAAATGTCAATGATGCAAATCTAATCTTATGCTCCTCATAAAAGAATCTAGGATCTGTACTACGGGTACTAGAAGTCCCAGCCTCCGTGGTCATACTCTTAATCCTAATGCATAAATTAAGATTTTAACTCAGACAAAATAATCTAATTCACTTTAGGATCATTCAGGGACTTATCTAGGCGTATTGGGTCGAAAAATAAAGAATTGACGATCTAAAAACCTTGACGGTGGTGGGGGAAAAAGGTTTTTAGAGGTTGGAAGTAGGTTTTGGGCCACTTGGAAACCTAGGTCTCAAGCGCCTATATAGATGTGATCCAGGTGCCTAGATTCTAATCGGGACGCCTAGATTTCGTGCAGTGGGGGGCACCTGGATTCTAAAAATCGGGACGCCAACATGAAACTGTAGACGGTGTTCGGGAAGAGATTCAGGATGCCTAGATTTATATCTGGGCGCTCGGATTAAGTTAGGTCAGGATTCATTGGAATTGAATTTTAAATTAAATTAGTCAAGTTTAATTAAAGTTAAGTTTAATAATTAAGTTTAAAAATTAGTTAAGTTAAATTAATTGAGTTAAGTTTAAAATTTAATTAAGTTTAAAAATTAGTTAAGTTAAATTAATTGAGTTAAGTTTAAAAATTAATTAAGTTAAAAATTAAGTTAAGTTTTAACGTGTCTAATTCCATCTCATCCATTTCTAGTTTATCAAACAGTTAATCCTATAGATTATGTAAGATGGTTTTCAATTT
>NC_133868.1:532225-592347 GCF_044706935.1 Curcuma longa | reverse complement strand
ATCAACGTTGACTCCGTAACGCCTTATCCAGATCCGAGCACTTGGAGGCTGAGATATCCCGATCACTGGTAATCTGCCACCTCATCAGCCTCGCTGGCCCATTCGGCTGATGTCCGATCTCCTGGATCCCTTCTGGGCATCTAGACTGTCTGGTCACCTGAATCCAGATAAGGACAGCAGGAACACAAAGTTTCAGCCCCCTCCTTCCTACATTACAAGTTAGTAGAAACAAAATAACAGGAAGGAAAATAGTTTTTGCAAACTGTTTGATCTTGACTTTAGGTTTCCAGTGAAATCCTAAATCAAACCGATGCCTACTGTTTCCCTTACCGGGAACGCATTTTCACTCATTCCACTCGAGAGTTTCCTTTTTGCCAACCAAATCCTCCAGACCCATTGGACTTTTGCTCAGCTTTGATCCCCGCCTACTGTTCCCTTACCGAGAATGCATCTTCACTCATTCCACTTGGGAGAGGTTACCTTTTTCTAACCATGTCCTCCAGACCTATTTAAATTTTGCTCAGCCTTGATCATCGGCCCCCAAGAATTCCACTACTAGATGTCCGGTCCTCCAAACCCTCCTAGACTTTCTGCCTGGTGCTCTGATCTGCCAAAACTCCCTATCTAGTCCTCCTAACCAGGACTTCCTTGCCCAGTCCTCCAAATCAGGTCTTCCTTGTCCAATCTTTCAAACCAGATCTTCCTTCCCCAGTCCTCCAAACCATGTCTTCCTTGTCTAATCCTCCATATCAGGACTTCTTTTGCCTAGCCACAACTAGGACTTTCCTGGGCTACCTACACATTTAATTCATCTGATTAGTCCACTTCTTCCAAACTTAACTTGAACCCTTTATTATTATCAAAACTCAAGTTTAATCATCTGGTACTCCCAGCACTAACAATCTCTCCCTTTTTTATTATAGCAACGTAGGTTCCAAATTAAATAAAACATTTGCTTTAACAGAATGTCATCACAGTCAATAACAAGAATTTAAAAATTAAAATTCTGACTCCCCTTGACACAGAATTCTCTCTCTGAAGTTAAGGTCTACTTTAGAAAAATATTTTTAAAGAAAAAATTTTTCTTTCTCCCCTTGAACTTGTCATGGTTTTTTCTTTTTTTTTTGTTGATTAGGTAAAACACCATCCAAGTCATGTTTAACCTTTTGAAAAATATTTTGCAAACATCGAAATAATTTTGAACTCAATTTTAAAAATTTTCAGTAAAAAAAACATTTTGAAAAAATTCTAAGGTAATATTTAGAAAAAAATTTCAATGCAATTTCCAAGTCATTTTCCAAGTCTTTCCAAGTTAATTTTGGAATTTTGACTATATTTTTTAGGACCATATTTTTTAATTTAACTTGACCATACTCTCTCCCATTGACGTAATCAAAAAAATTATTAAAAATTTAAGGTTGTTTTCTAAAAAAGTTTGAAACCATAAAATTTCAATTACACAAAAAATTGGGTTCAAAATCCAAGCATGTCATATATATAATACATAAAAATACTTAGACAGAAAAAAAATTCATCATTTAAGCACATGTCTAACTTACTGGTATTGACTGATTATCAGAAGATAGCAGTTTGACCAGAGTTAGTCAAGTTTAGTGTATTATTATTAGCCACTAAGCAGAAACACTTAACTTGATCCATGTTTTTTGTTTTTAGCCTAAGTTTTGGTTTGATGCACGAACATAAGCACGGAAACCCAAACTTTTATTATATGCATCTCACATCATTTTAGGTTTCACAATACACAAGCAAGTTATCTACTGTGCTTTGTGAAATGCAGTAATCTAAGTTTATAGATGCATAATCTCTACTAGGAGTGCTTAGGCTAAGTCCAATTTTTACTTTTAATTTTGAAATCAAAAATTTAAAATTAATTTTTTCAAAGACAAGTATAATTTTGAAAATATTTTGAAAACTAGGTAATAGTAGATTTGAAAATCATAAGTTTTGAAAAAATTATTAGCCTACCAAACGCATTTCTAATTACATGAAAAAACAACTGCAATCAACATAAGATAAGGCAGGTTAGGTTAATGCACTAAATAGTAAATTAGTTTAAGTCAACACTGAATAAGCAAAGTCAAAATACAACAACAACTAGGACTAATGGGGTCTACTGGAGTAGTGGATAAGGGTGGCCCATACCCCAAGATCTGAGCATGTCCATCATCTCAGTGTGTTTAGCCCTACTCCGCTCCTTCTGACTCTCAAACTGGCTAGCCACAGTCTGTTGTTAGGTGGCAACTGACTCGTGCAAACTGATGGCTGACTCATGCAGACTAGTGACTAACTCATGCAGACTGGTGATCGACTCCTCGAGTCTGATCACTCTCTGCTCTAGAGTGATAGGAGATGAAGGTGGAGGTGGAGGGATTTGTAGGAGGTCAGCTAGGTCAATGTCGTCATTCTCGTCCTAGGCTGTTGGTTATAGTTGAGGTTGGTTCTCTCGTTTCCAAGACAATCTCATCTTCATCTATATGGACCCCAGCTAAAGAAAAATTCCTAATTCCTAACATGTCAAACTCGCTAGCTGGTTTGACTTCACCTGAAGTGATGTCAAACCCAAGAGATGCTAGAAGTGAGGTCAAAATGTAGCAGTAGAGTATATGTACCCTCCGGCTAGTGATGACACTAGATGAAAAGATGATGGCATGGAACATATGTAAACTAATATCTATATCTAGCCTATGATATAGTACATATAAAATAAATGTATGAAATGGTCGCATCATCGCGATATCCCGGTGGTCAAGGGCAGAATGCAAGTCACTAAAACTCTGTACAGAACATAGTCCTGTACTCTGAGTCTGACTAATGGAAACTGAGTCACTGTAGGGACCCTCTCCTCTCCCAAAAATATGAATGTATGATGTCTAATGTGGTATATGAGTAGGGATCACCAAAAGATCCATCCATAAGAGGATAACAGGTAAATAGACATGATGAATATCTAAGTCCTAAGTGCTCTCTAATCATAGTGGGAGATAGGATGAATCTCTCCCTACAACTCGAGTGGAGTAAGTCAGATTATCGATCTGAACTAAGTTATTGTACAGCTCGGCACACAAACCTGTGTTAACCGGGCTAGTACAATATACTAGTCTTTCTAAGTCGTAATACTCTACGACTTCCATGGAAGGTATGCATGAACATATGAAAAATATCCTATATAAATATCAAGAATGCAGAAGTACAAATGTCAATGATGCAAATCTAATCTTATGCTCCTCATAAGAGAATCTAGGATCTGTACTACGGGTACTAGAAGTCCCAGCCTCCGTGGTCATACTCTTAATCCTAATGCATAAATTAAGATTTTAACTCAGAAAAAATAATCTAATTCACTTTAGGATCATTCAGGGACTTATCTAGGCGTATTGGGTCGAAAAATAAAGAATTGACGATCTAAAAACCTTGACGGTGGTGGGGGAAAAAGGTTTTTAGAGGTTGGAAGTAGGTTTTGGGCCACTTGGAAACCTAGGTCTCAAGCGCCTATATAGATGTGATCCAGGCGCCTAGATTCTAATCGGGACGCCTAGATTTCGTGCAGTGGGGGGCACCTGGATTCTAAAAATCGGGACGCCAGCACGAAATTGTAGACGGTGTTCGGGAAGAGATTCAGGATGCCTAGATTTATATCTGGGCGCTCGGATTAAGTTAGGTCAGGATTACCATTGGAATTGAATTTTAAATTAAATTAGTCAAGTTTAATTAAGTTAAGTTTAATAATTAATTAAGTTAAATTAATTGAGTTAAGTTTAATAATTAAGTTTAAAAATTAGTTAAGTTAAATTAATTGAGTTAAGTTTAAAATTTAATTAAGTTTAAAAATTAGTTAAGTTAAATTAATTGAGTTAAGTTTAAAAATTAATTAAGTTAAATTAATTAAGTTAAGTTTTAACGTGTCTAATTCCATCTCATCCATTTCTAATTTATCAAACAGTTAATCCTATAGATTATGTAAGATGGTTTTCAATTTTTTATGATTATATAAGATTTGATTAACCTTGAGTTAAATTCAAATTTAACCGTTTGGCTTATAAATGTATATTTCAAGAATTAACTTCCAGACAGTAACGAGGCACAAGGATCTTCTTGGATATCGGAACAATAATCACCTTCTAAGACAAAACTAGTTCAAGAAATCATACATTTAGCTAATCTAGAGAAAAACTTTGGTTTAACTAATCTAGGGTTTGGCGAGGTAGCTTCGGTTAGTTTCACTCAGCTAAGTAAACCAAATAATGTACTCCTTACGCCACTTGACTACCTAAACTGTGTTTCCCTAGTATACTATCATCTCGCCCCACTTTGGTATTAGGTTGGACAAGTATTAATCAAATTTGTATCCTTAACTAGCCTAAATTCAATCTAAGTTCAACAAGAAAAATAAATAAAAATAAAAATCAAATAATTTTTATCTAACACGTATGGTTTTGGATCCCCTAGATCATGACCCCTATTGGGTCTGATCAAATAGTGTATTTGATCCTTGAGATCCCAGTATTGCTTCAGTCCAACTGGATTGGTCAGGTTAGACTTTGGAACTCATGCTTGAACTCGAGATTTCTTGGTTCGATTTACAAGCGACAAATAAAGCCTATGTCTAACTTTATGTCCAAGTCCAGATCTGTTGTACACAGCTCTTTGAATTCCAAGCATCATTTCAAGATACTTAGAGCCCGAAGTGAATTTTTCCAAAGATCTTTTCAAATCGTCAACTTGAAGTTTCAGATTGGAATTTTCTTCCTCAAATTTAACTTGAGTTGAAATTCCAACATGAACATTTTCAGTTGACAAACTGATATTAACTTTCTCCTTGAGGAGTGTTATCTCCTTTTGGAGAGAGTTAACTTGGATATTAGACTTTGTCAGTTTCTTAGTCAAACAATAAATTATTGAATACAATTTTTCTGTCAGGTTGTTACTTACAATGCTATTGGGACCTTCTGAACCAGATGCGGATCCGTTGCTCGAATCTGATTCAGTTTCTAACTCCGTGTCTGGTTCAATCTGGATCTCCGCAATCTCTTCTCTTGCTGGGAGAGCTAGGAAGCTCGTGTTTGCTTCCTCCTCTAAGTCTTCTGAAGAGGACTCATTCGAGGTGGCCTTGAGCGCTTTCTTTTTTGTTTTGCGCTCCTTCTTTTGATTAGGGCAATCAGCCTTGAAGTACCCCTTCTCGTTGCAACCGTAACAGGTGAGTTCAGTCTTGTCGATGGTTGTTTTGGTTGAGCTTGCCTTTTGAATCATTTTCTTCATCTCGGATGGCCGAACTCCAAGCTTCTTGAACATTTTCCAAACTAGATTAACTAGTTCGGTAGTAACCTCGTCGTTGCTTTCTGAACCCGATGAATCTTCGGATTGCTCCTCAATTCGACGTCTTGTTTTTTATCCTTGGTTTGACCTGCAACAGGAGCAATCCCTTTCTCGACTAGATTGGCGTTAGTCTGTTCGTGCAGCTCAAACGCCAAAAAGAGTTCATCTAGTTTAATTTTCGAAAGGTCCCTAGAGACCTTATATATATCAACCATTGATGCTCGCAAGGTGTTCCTAGGGAAAGCTTTCAATGCGTACCTGATTACGTCTCAGTTCTCCACAGGTTCTCCTATGGCGTGGAGTCTATTAAGCAGATCTTAAATCCGTGTGTGTAGCCCACTCACGAATTCGCCTTCTTGCATCTTTATGTTGTACAATTTATTCAACAGAAGGTCGTGCATGCTCACTTTGTGTCTGACGTTCCTTCATGTAACTCGATGAGTTTGTCTCATAAGTCTTTCGCACTTATGAAAGAACCAATCCGGCTAAGCTCTTCCTTTGTTAGACCACATTGGAACGTCTGGGTTGCTTTGACGTCAGCCACAATTTTATACTTTATAGTTACGTCCCATTTCTTGCAAAGCTGTAGAATATCGTCGTTGTCTGTTGGAAGTATGAATCTCATCTGGATTACAATCCACATTTCCACCTACGTTTTGAAATAATACTCCATTCTACCGTTCGAATAGATGAAATCTTCTCCTGAGAATAGTTGAGGTCTGGCGGTGATGGGTCATTTATCTTACACAAAGAAAATCACAAAGAAAAAATGTACCAAGACTTGGTCTTAGATTAGTAGTGCGGGAGAAATGAAAATCGAAAAAATTAGAGTGAAAAAAATCGAAAAAGCTCGATTAGTGGTGGCACTAAGATCGAACACCCCTCGCTCTTATACTAATTATAGGATCGAGTTAGAGCGTTAGAGGGGGTGAATAACGCTTTATCGCTTTTTCACTCTTTGAACAATTCGTATGTAAAACAATAATATGCGAGAATAAAAAGTGCAGTAAAAAGAATAAATAAGAACATTTTTGTTTTCACAGCCACAGACTGCTACTCCAAGGTCCATGATCTGTGATTGTTTCCAACGGGCAATTCACTATAAAAACTCCCCTCTCACGAGGAGTTTGTCACTTTACAAAATGTGTTAGGATCAGTAAATTTATATCGTCCTAATCTCTTAAGTACAAAAAGCAACAAAGAAGTTACTGACTGAGATAATTAGGCTTGTAGTTGTCGGTGCAACTCCTCGATGTTACGACGGCGTACTGTATCGATTGTTTGCGCGCAGAAAGTCGTCGTAGAAGCGTATTAAATTAATGTTAGGGTTCCCCCTCGCATGCTTATAAAGCTCTGATCCAGGCGCTTGGAAGTCCCTCCGAGCACCTCCACGTCATCTCGTCGATCCACTTTCGACGCTGACTCGGCATCTTCTAGGTGCCTGTATCCCTTCCGATTGTCTGGATGCTGACTTTGAGGTTGTTAATCAACTTTGAATCCGAGCACCTTATCTAGATCTAGGCATCTGGAGGCTGAGGTGTCCCGACCACTGGGACTATGCCATCTTCATCCACCTCGTTGGCCTATTCGGCTGACGTCCGATCTCCTAGATCCCTTCCAGGCGCCTGGACTGTCCGGTCGCCTGGATATCTAAGGGCGCCCGGAATTTTCAGTCCCTCCTTTCCTGCATTACAAGTTAATCCAAAAACAAAATAACATGAAGGAAAATAGTTTTTGCAAACTGTTTGATCTTGACTTTAGGTTTTCAGTGAAATTCTAGGTCAGACTGACGCCTACTGTTTCCCTTACCGGAAACGCGCCCTCACCCACTCCACTCGGGAGAAGTTACCTTTTGCCAACCACGTCCTCTAGACCTATTAGACTTTTACTCAGCCTTAATCCTCAACCTCCAGATCTTTCACTACTAGACGTCCGATCCTCCAAACTCCGTCTAGACTTTCTGTCTGGTGCTCTGATCTGCCAAGTCTTCCTGCCCAGTTCTCCAGACCAGGATTTCCTTGCCCAGTCCTCCAAATCAGGTCTTTCTTGCCCAATTCTCCATATCAGGTTTTTCTTGCCCAGTCCTCCAAACCAGATCTTCCTTGCCCAATCCTCCAGATCAGGACTTCCTTTGCCTAGCCGCAACTAGGACTTTCCTTGTGCCACCTGCACACTCAATTCAGCTCATTAGTCCACTTCTCAAACCTAACTTGAACCCTTTGTCATTATCAAAACTCAGGTTCGATCATCTGGTGCTCCCTGCACCAACAAATTCATCTGAAATTACATAAGTTTATCGGCAATATTTTCATAAAATACAAATGATACACCACCTTCCTTATATTTTTTTCTTAAGCGCTATTTTTATTGGAAGAAAAAAAGGAAAAATAGAAGAGAGAATATTTGAAAAATAGTTTGATGGTTTACATGGAGAGAAAATAGAGGAAAAAATGTGTTCCTAAAATTGGCCAAAAAAAAAGCAAAGATAAGAAAGGTTGCTTTACAAGTCTAAATGGGTGTATTAGCACAAGTGGGTGAATTGTGTTGGTTATAGAAATTACACTTGATGTAAATCATTTTACTAACTACTAGTAACTATAACTAATAATTGCTGAGAACATAAATAGCTTAAATTCAGAATCTGAAGTTGAGGAAATCTTAGAAACTAAAGGTTTAGTAGAGGTTTAAACTAAGTATATAAAATGTAATTTACATAGTACGGTAGGACCAAAGGACTATTTAATATAGAGAGGAAACTCTGGTAAGAATTTATGATATGTTGATGAAGGTTGAAATGGAGAGGGCTCTTGGAGTCTTATTTAATTGGTGTGTGCCCTTAGGCTAAAAAGAACAATTTTATAAGAATGTGGTAAATTTTGTCATATATTAGAGAACAAAATGTTTAATGATTAGGAAGCAATATATAAAATTAAAATGGAAAAGATAAGAATAATAAGAAAGATCTGCAGAGTACCTGAAAGGACAAAATAAAATACTAATATATATGGACAATTAGGTGTACCTGCAATAAATAATATAATGAGAAAGCATAGGTTGAAATGGTATTGACATATTCAAAGGTGGATAAGGGATTTGATTGTTAGAATAGTTGAATCGATGAGAGTGGAAGGTGTAAAGGTAGTGGAAGAACTTAAAGAAGATTAGTTACTAAAAAAAATTATAATCATTACTAGTGTGTCTTGCATAGAGCTTAATAGCATTAACATTCATATAACAACACAACCTGATGGATGATATGACAAGTGAATCGGCAAGCTAATGTAATATGCATGTTCACTTTAACTAATATGTATACTCGTTTTGGTTATAATATTTGTGAAGTACAATGGTATCTAAAACAACAATATGAAGTTCCAATAATTAAATCAAAGCTTCTAATTGTTGACAAATAACAAATACTTATATATAAGAATATACATAACGAAACTTTGTTTGTCTTACAATTTAACTAAGATCTAGGGTCAGTTTCCTTCAAAGGATGAAAAAGCGAAGAATGAAAAAGTTAAAAAATGAGTGAATGTAAATAAAAGGAAGATGGTTCTTTTTATTAACATCCACTTAATTTTCAATTTTTCTATGACTCCATTTTCCTTCTTTTGAAGAAAACTGACCCTTAATGCCTAAGCCCTTATGTCTAAGCCATAGTTATAAAAAATGACTTAGATTGGCAGTGAACCAAAGCCTTTGGAAATAGAAATCACAATTTGACTTGTACCCATGGTTTGAAATCTCATATCGTGTCGGAAGAAATGGTCGAAATGTATCATTCCAATAAATCACTGAAATTCGATACCACTTGATACTAAGGTTCAAAATCTCGATTCATGCTGTAGTTTCGGCCTTTAACTGGAAAGATATTGCTCCATCAATGTGCCAACGCTCTGATACATGGTGCCGATGACAGATTAGAGGTTTAAAGAGGAAGGGGATGAAGCAAAGGAAAGAGATATTGTCTGTACTAAATGACATTGAATTTCAATAATTTACTAGAATGATATATTTTGATTGTTTTTCCCGATATAGTATAAGATTTAAAACCATGCTAGACGCAAACAATGTCTCTTTCCTATATTTGATCTCCTTTCTTCTTCAACTATAATCCATTACCGGCACCAAGGATTAAAATATCATACCGAACTAGTCGAAACGGGCGAAACATTTCATTCCGCCTACCGACCGACACCGACACGACCCGGCACCAGCCCAGCCGTCGTGGTGGTCGCACGACCTCGATGACCGCGCCGGAGTGGTCGTGCCACCCCAACTGCGGTGCCGGAGGGGTCGTGAGACCCCACGGTCGCGCCCGGAGTCCGGCACGGCCACGGGGTCGCGCGACCACGGCAGCCTCGTCGAAGGGGTCGCGCAACCTAGCAGCCTCGCCGGAGGAGTCGCGCGACCCCTCCAGCACGGCCGCGGGGTCGCGCGATCACAAGCGTGCCGAGATCACAAGCGTCCGTATGCCGAGATCGCGAGCGGGGGAGGAGATTGGGTTTTTTTAATTAAAACGTTAACTTTAATTAACTTAATTAAATCTTAATAAAATTATCTAATTAATTATATATTTTATTTAAATTCTAATAATTTTTTATTTATTTTCTCATCAACCCCTAACCTAAATAAATAATCAACCCTAACCTAAATAAATAATCAAATATATTATCTAAAATTCTAATTAAATTATCTCATTAATATATATATAAATGTACTTAAAATTCTAATAAAATTTTATATATTCCTAACACCCTCCACAAAGGCCGTGGTGCTGCAACGACCTCCACAAGCTATTACAGCCGTAATTTTTTTATTTTTTGATTTAATTAATTTTTTATTTTTTAAATATGTATTTTTAAAAAATAAACTATTGTTAATAATTATAAAATATTAAAAAATATTTCAAAATTTTTAAATAATTTTAAAAAATAATAAATATTTTATAAAATAATTTTAATTTTTAAAAATAATTTTAAAATTAAATATAAATTTAAAATAATCTAAAATTTTACAGAAAATATAATTCTTAAACATTTCAAATAATTTTTTTAAAATTAAAAATTTACAAATACATTCAAAAAAATAATTTAAGATTTTCAAATAATTTTATAATTATTTTTAACAATTTTATAATTTTAAATTTAATTTTAAAGTTTAAAAATTATTTTTTTTAAATAATTTTTATAATAAGTATTATCATATGAGAAAATATTAAAATATAAATTCAACATTTCAACATATAAAATATATTTAATAATCAATACTAATAAAATTAATTGTAGGATCGTGTACGCGCTAGAGGGGGGGTGAATAGCGCGTCGTCGCTTTTCGAATTTGTTCATTTTTCTATCAGAATACTAAGCAGCGGAATTAGAAACAAATACAAAGGACACGCGGGATTTACTTGGTTCCTAACCCCCCAGGGTTAGTACGTCCAAGGCCTAATTCGGGAGGCGCCCGTCCACTAATGGTCTCCTTTCCGAACGTCGTTCGGAGGCGGAGCAACCCGTCTTACAGTCCAATAAATAATATAAACAAGATAATGGAAAGACAGTAATTGAAAACAAACACTTATCGCCGATCTGGAAGTCCGAGCGCTGCGCACTCCTCCTGGATCTTCCCCGGTTGCAAGCGTCTGGCCTTGTTCACGTTCGGTAGCGGCTCTTGTCGGAAAGGAGGACGTATGAATTGTTTTTACAGCTGCTGGTCGAAGCCTCCTTATATACTGGTCCTGAGTCGACTCAGATGCCCATCTGGGTCGACTCCAGCCGACGTGGCAGATCAACTTTTATCGCTTCCGCCCGTTATCCTGTCTGAGTCGACTCCAGTTGCCTTCTGAGTCGACTCCAGTTGATGTGGCGTCAACTGCAATAAATCTTGACTCTACGTCAGCCTGAGTCGACTCAAAACCTTATTTGAGTCGACTCCACTGCCGAGTCGACTCAAGTCTCCGGTTGAGTCGACTCAACTCAGGTTTGACCTGAGTTGACTTTGAGTTGACTTTGCTTGCTTCACCTCTGCTTTTCCCTCTTGCTTCCAGCTCCTGGTTCCTGCAAGACAAGCATACAAGCAAGCAAACAAAACAACCTAAAGCCTTATCCTAGTGAGTCTAACTTCAGATTTCTACCGAAATCTTGGGTTAGTCTAACCCACTCCATTCTGGAGAATTCATGCCAACCAAGTCCTCCAAACTTGTTGGATTTGTGCTCGGCTCTGTCCTAGCCCCCCAGGATTTTTGCTGCGATTCGGTTCTCTCTAACCAACTCAGACTTCTGCTGCGACTCAGTCACCCAGACCAGCCCAGACTTCTGCTGCGACTCGGTCATCTAGACCAGCCCAGACTTCTGCTGCGACTCGGTCACCTAGACCAGCCCAGACTTCACCTGGTACACTTGACTCTGCCAAGACTTCCGCCTGATCCTCCAAATCAGGACTTCCCTTTGCCTAGTCTACAACTAGGACTTTCCCTTGCCCAGCTTCACTCACCAGGACTTCCCTTGCCCGATCGCCCAGATCAGGACTTCCACTGCCTAGTCTAACCGACTAGGTCTTCTTGCTCACTTCCACACATCCAAACATCAAGTCCTGTTTGGATCAACCCTTGGTCAAACTGACCAGACTTAGGTGTATTGTCAAACATCGAAACTCTAGGCAAGATCTTAGTGCATCTTGCACCAACAATATCTCCCTTTTTGATGTTTGACAATTTCTTAAGTTAATATAGGTCAGGTTTTAACTTTTTGGGAGAAATCTATATTATTAACTTAAGTCCCTTCTCCCCCTTTTCATACATCAAAAAGATTTTTTATTTTTAAGTTCATTCTCTCTTGCACCAACATTAATATATATTTATGTTTAAAATTTAAAAAATACCGAAATTATATCGGCACAGCACGATACAATACCGAAACTGTATCGTTCCGGTCCGGGACCGAAACCTCGGCACGGGTCGAGATTTTAAACCTTGACCGGCACTATGTATCAAAACATCGGCATAATACCGAAACAGTATCATTCTAATTAAAAATCGAAACTTCAGTACAACTCAAGATTTTGAACCTTGCTTATACCAATTATCCACATCAATCCCCAATTAGGGCCACACAAGTCCTTCCATTTTGTAGATAGGATAGGTATGGGACAAACATTTTACTCCTTACCTTATTTAACCCCATCCCCATGTTACAATAAGTCATCAGTCACTTTGCAAACAATGGAAAAATATATTGTATGTTGACTCATTCGACCTTTGTTGCTTCTTTCTCCACCTCAAATCATCCCTCAAAAGAAGTGAGGCAGGGATGAGAATTTGACCCCACTCCCCTATCGGTAAGCTTGAATCAACTCAAAGATATGAATTGCAAAAGAACATTTTTGAATCATTCATCCTACTTGATTTTCTAAAAACCAAATGACTTGATTAGATTACAAAAAGATTGTGTTGGTTTTATCATTCACTAACCAAAAGCAAAAAAGATGTTAAAATCGAAGATCAATGTTCGTGACCATTATAAATGCAAGGTCTCAGATTTGATGCCCCCGCAATAAAACTTATTGAAGATCAATCTTCATTACTATTGTAAATGCAAGTTTTTAGACTGAATGCTTTTACAATAAACTTGAAATTGAAGATCAATTCTTATTAGCATTGTAAGTGAAAGTTCTTGTACTTGATATCTCTGTAATAAAATTATATTTAAGACTATTTTAATTATGTACAATAATAATAAAAATTTAAAATTTATACATTTAACAGTTGTTACAAAACATTCAATAGGCATTAAACATCTCACGAGATAATATCAAAACTTGAACTCAACATTCAACATCTCAAATATAACCTAATAGTAATCAAATATTAATAAAAATATTTTTTAATTAATAAATTTTATATTTTAAAAAATACTGAAATTATTTTGGCACAGTACGATGCGGTACCAAAATGATATCGTTTTAGTCATAAACCGAAACTATAGCATGGCTCAAAATTTTAAACCTTGGTCCAAGGCATGAAACTTTTAGGAACACGTCATAAACAACGTCCATTGATATTTTCCCAATTGATGTCTTAATTGGTCAAATAGTGTTGATTGAGCCCCACCCAAATCTTAGTAGTAATCTCTTGTTTATCTGTCAAGACATTTAATAACAGTCTTGATAACTATGATAATATATATTATCATAACATGATATTGAATTATTAATACCTACAAAAAGAACTACAAACTTTGGAGATATGTTCAGCCTTATTGGTCTCAGTATACCAATCTCAGAGACCGCACAACTCGATAGCCAGTCCCATCAATAGCCACTAGTTGGCAAGATATCAAATATATATAAAAAATGCATGCACGAATGCCATATGCCAATAAGAAACATTGTTAAACAAACATGTCCAAATGAGTTGGATGGCACCAACAAATGTAAGGTAGAAGGTTTTGATATCAGTAACTCACCTCTCCACCATGCAACAGTACGAGTGAAAACAAGTTTCCAATTACCTGTATTTTATTTAGAAATATTAAAATTGAATCTCAGAAAAACAAAGGATAAAAGCTGGGAAAAAAGCACCAAATTTCTTTTGATGATAGGAGACATAGGCAAACAAATATTCCTTGAAACATTTTAAGAATGAAGGTACTCACTTTCAGTGGTGGAACCAATAAATTATCAATACCTGGTGACTAGCAAACACTCCCCAAAATTCTCCATTGAAGTTACCAATTACAGTTCCTTCATGCAGGTGGCAGTCTTCTGCATGGCTAAAAGCAGCTGATGTAAGATATGTTCCCTGACAGCATTGACTGACTGTTGGTTCCATTTCAGAATAAAGAAGAATGAGACTTAAAAGTCTACAACTGACTACCTGCCCAACCCATATAATGGATGCAGTAAAGCCTAGATACAGTGATGCTGGGACCATTGTGTACCTATTTTATGCAAAAAGGAAAGTGAGTTGATTAGCTTAGGATACTACAGTAACTAGAGATTTAACGGGTCTGTTAGTTTTTGGTAGAATATTCTCCAATGGATCAACTAAAATTGTTTACTTTTTCTGTGGTTTAAGAAACATGAGCTAAAAACAATTTTTTAAAGTTTGATTCTTGATACAAAAGTACCACTGCACATGAACATCATTACTCAATCTGAGTTAGGGGTGCAGCATGAGGCTTGTGGATCAGTGCCAAGTGTAAGTCTCTTGGCCCACATGTCATGCCCAACCAACTCTATTTTGCATGGGATCCGGCACGACAAAATGTGGACCACGCTTAGCCCAATCCACATGTCCGGTATGACCCAAGCATGGGTCCAAATACTTTAAATAATGACAAATTACCTATCTACACTAACAATAATTTAAATTTAAAAACACAAAAGGTATGATGGCCATTGAGCGTAAGATTACTCGAGTGACCAATTTACCCTTACAAATTACTTAATTTCCTTATAATTTCCCAGCCTTCAATTTCTCATCTCATCCAATTCCAACTTCCAATTCTCAGCATCCATCTTCATCCTTAGTTCCTCTACAAGTACCAAATTTTCATTTCCCTAATCTCATTGCATATCCCTCATCCAATTTCAAATTTTTACTAGCATATCTCATTCCAATATCTTCAATAGTGAAAGGTTTAATTTTTATTCTTTTGAATTTAAACATATGAAAATATTGTATTTTATTATTATTTTTTAAACAAATTATTTTCCTTCACATTCAGTAGAAAAATAGCTGGAAATGGGCCAGATCCAGCTATACTTCCCTTCTTTTGGAACTAATCCATGGAAGTTTAGTGAATTCGATTGGCATTAATTCAATAAAGATAAGAGGTCACTTTTTGAATCATTCATCCTACTTGATTTTCTAAAAACCAAATGACTTGATTAGATTACAAAAAGATTGTGTTGGTTTTATCATTCACTAACCAAAAGCAAAAAAGATGTTGAAATCAAAGATCAATGTTCGTGACCATTATAAATGCAAGGTCTCAGATTTGATGCCACATAAAAAGTATTGAAGATCAATCTTCATTACTACTATAAATGCAAGTTTTTAGACTAAATGCTTTTACAATAAACTTAAAACTGCAGATCAATTTTTATTAGCATTGTAAGTGAAAGTTCTTGTACTTGATATCTCTGCAATAAAATTATATGTAAGACAATTTAATTATGTACAATAATAATAAAAATATAAATTTTAAATTTATACATTTAAATAGGCATTGAACATCTCACAAGATAATATCAAAACTTGAACTCAACATTCAACATCTCAAATATAACCTAATAGTAATCAAATATTAATAAAAATGTTTTTTAATTAATAGATTTTATATTTTAAAAATTCAAAATTATTTTGGTACAATACGATATGATACCGAAATGATATCGTTTTAGTCATAAACCGAAACTCCGGCATGGCTCAAAATTTTAAACCTTGGTCCAAGGCATGAAACTTTTAGGAACATGTCATAAACAACATCCATTGATATTTCCCAATTGATGTCTTAATTGGTCAAATAGTGTTGATTGAACCCCACCCAAATCTTAGTAGTAATCTCTTGTTTATCTGTCAAGACATTTAATAACAGTCTTGATAACTATGATAATATATATTATCATAACATGATATTGAATTATTGATACCCACAAAAAGAACTACAAACTTTGGAGATATGTTCAGCCTTATTGGTCTCATTATACAAATCTGGAAATCTCGGAGACTGCACAACTTGGTAACCAGTCCCATCAATAGCCACTAGTTGGCAAGATATCAAATATATATAAAAAAATGCATGCACGAATGCCATATGCCAATAAGAAACATTGTTAAACAAATATGTCCAAATGAGTTGGATGGCACCAACAAATGTAAGGTAGAAGGTTTTGATATCAGCAACTCACCTTTCCACCATGCAACAGTACGAGTGAAAACAAGTTTCCAATCACCTGTATTTTATTTAGAAATATTAAAATTGAATCTCAGAAAAACAAAGGATAAAAGCTGGGAAAAAAGAACCAAATTTCTTTTGATGATAGGAGACATAGGCAAACAAATATTCCTTGAAAAATGTTAAGAATGAAGGTACTCACTTTCAGTGGTGGAACCAATAAATTATCAATACCTGGTGATTAGCAAACACTCCCCAAAATTCTCCATTGAAGTTACCAATTACAGTTCCTTCATGCAAGTGGCAATCTTCTGCATGGCTAAAAGCAGCTGATGTAAGATATGTTCCCTGACAGCATGACTGACTGTTGGTTCCATTTCAGAATAAAGAAGAATGAGACTTAAAAGTCTACAACTGACTACCTGCCCAACCCATATAATGGATGCAGTAAAGCCTAGATACAGTGATGCTGGGACCATTGTGTACCTATTTTATGCAAAAAGGAAAGTGAGTTGATTAGCTTAGGATACTATAGGAACTAGAGATTTAACGGGTCTGTTAGTTTTTGGTAGAATATTCTCCAATGGATCAACTAAAACTGTTTACTTTTTCTGTGGTTTAAGAAACATGAGCTAAAAACAAGTTTTTAAAGTTTGATTCTTGATACAAAAGTACCACCGCACATGAACATCATTACTCAATCTGAGTTAGGGGTGCAGCATGAGGCTTGCGGATCAGTGCCAAGTGTAAGCCTCTTGGCCCACATGTCATGCCCAACCAACTCTATTTTGCATGGGATCCAGCACGACAAAATGTGGACCATGCTTAGCCCAATCCACATGTCAGGTATGACCCAAGCATGGGTCCAAATACTTTAAACAATGACAAATTATCTATCTACACTAACAATAATTTAAATTTAAAAACTATAAAATAACTAAAGAAATCTTATTCCATTAAGAGATACAAGTCCCTATTTATATAGGAGTTTTATGGACCTATTCTATGAGATTTATTCTAATAAATATAACCAATACTCCCCCTCAAGTTGGAGCATAGATATTAATCATGCCCAACTTGTTACAAAGATAATCAACTCGGATCCCATTTAAAGCTTTTGTGAAGATGTCCCCCAATTGTTCTCCAGTTTTTACATATCCTGTAGTGATCAAGCCTTGTTGAATTTTCTCACGAACAAAATGACAATCAATTTCAATGTGCTTAGTCCGCTCATGGAACACGGGATTCGATGCAATGTGAATAGCAGCTTGATTATCACACCATAGTTTTGCTGGTATTGAAATTTTGAGTCCTACTTCAGTCACAGTTGATATATCCACATTATTTCACACACAGACTGTGTCATAGCTCTGTATTCTGATTCTGCACTGGATCGTGACACAACCTTTTGCTTTTTACTCTTCCATGATACTAAATTTCCTCCAACAAAGATACAATAACCTGTAGTAGATCTCCTATCCATTTTGGAACCTGCCCAATCTGCATCTGAAAAACATTCAATATGAGTGTGCCCATGATTTTTATATACAATACCTCGTCCGGGTGCGCCCTTCAAATAACACAAAATTTGTTCTAATGCTGCCCAATGATGAACCGTTGGAGATGACATATACTGACTAACAACACTAACCGAATATGCAATATCTGGACGAGTCAAGGTAAGATAATTCAACTTTCCAACCAACCTTCGATATCTCTCTGGATGTTCAAATAATTCTCCATCTGCTGTAAGATCTACGTTCTGAGTTATTGGAGTACTACAAGGTTTTGCCCCTAACTTTCCTGTCTCAGTTAATAAGTCAAGAACATATTTCCTCTGAGATAAAAATATACCATTTTTACTCCTCATTACTTCAACACCTAAGAAATACTTTAGCACCCCTAAATCTTTTGTATGAAATTGAGTGAGAATGAAAGATTTGAGAGATGAAATTCCCGTAGTATCACTACCAGTAATCACAATATCATCCACATACACAACTAACAGAATAATACCAGCTCCTGACTGCTTGTAGAACACAGAATGATCAGACTTGCTTTTCTTCATACCAAACTTTTCAACAACCTGACTAAATTTTCCAAACCAAGCACGAGGACTTTGTTTCAAACCATACAAAGTCTTTCGAAGACGACAAACTCGCCCCATCTCCCCCTGAGCAACGAAACCAGGAGGTTGCTCCATATACACCTCCTCTTGAAGATTACCATGAAGAAAAGCATTCTTGATATCAAGTTGATGTAAAGGCCAATGATGAGTAGCAGCAAGAGAAATAAATAACCGAACAGATGTCAACTTTGCAACAGGAGAAAAAGTATCAGAATAATCCACACCATATGTTTGAGCATAACCCTTAGCAACAAGACGAGCTTTTAGTCTGGCAACTGACCCATCTGGATTGACTTTAACATTAAATATCCATTTGCATCCAATAGCTTGTTTTCCTGGAGGTAGATCAACCAAGTCCCAAGTATCATTATCATCCAAGGCTTTCATTTCCTCTATCATTGCATCTCGCCAACCGTGATGAGATAAGGCCTCACGGACAGTTTTAGGAACAGAAATAGAGTCAAGTGAAGCAATAAAAGAACAGGAAGAGGACGACAAGCCATTATTAGAAACAAACGAAGAGATAGGATAAGTACACTGGCGTTTACCTTTTCGTAATGCAATAGGAAGATCATCATTCGGAATTGGATCTGATGACGAAGTAGTAGGTGCAGGACATGAATCAGTAGGTCGACGCCTAGAGTATATTTCAATAATAGGAGGTTTGACAAGAGTTGGTTCTGAGACAGGTGTAGAGGATGTAACAGAATATACCAATAAATCATCATCTTCCTTTTGAGAAGTCGGGATATGTGAGGATGAGAAATAAGGTGTGTCTTCCATGAAAGTAACATCGATTGAAACAAGATATTTATTAATACTAGGACAATAACACCTATAACCCTTTTGAAGACGAGAATAACCAAGAAAAATACATTTCAAAGATTTGGGATCTAATTTAGTAACTTGTGGACGGACATCCCGAACAAAACAAGTGCTACCAAATATCCTAGGGTTAACAGGAAACAATGACTTGTTAGGAAACAAAATTTTGTAAGGAATCTCACCATGAAGAACAGAGGATGACATACGGTTAATAAGAAAACATGCAGTAGAAACCGCGTCTGCCCAAAAAGACTTGGGAACATTCATTTGAAATAAAAGAGCTCGTGCTGTTTCAAGAAGATGTCTATTCTTACGTTCAGCCACACCATTCTGGGATGGAGTATCAACACAAGAGGTTTCATGAAGTATACCATTCTGACTCATATAAGATTGAAATAGACTGGATGTATATTCTTTGGCATTGTCACTTCGTAAAGTACGGATGGACATATTGAACTGAGTTTTGATTTCAGCACAAAAAGCAGAAAATAGAGAAAATAACTCAGAACGATTTTTCATTAAGTATAACCAAGTTACACGAGAATAATCATCCACAAAAGTGACAAAATACCTAAAACCAGGTTTAGACAGAATAGGACAAGGACCCCAAATATCAGAATGAACTAACTCAAAAGGACTAATAGCACGTTTATTTATCCTTGGACTTGAACTAAGACGGTGATGCTTTGCAAACTGACATGACTCACAATTTAATGAAGATATGCTACTATATTGTGGACAGAGTTTCTTGAGCAATAGAAGAGATGGATGTCCTAACCTACAATGAGCCTCAAAAGGAGAATTTTCACCTGAACAAACGAGAGATCTTGGGGTAGGTGAATCAAGAATGTAGAGACCTCCATTTTCATGTCCTTTACCAATAGTCTTCTTCGTCAAAAGATCCTGAACTAAACAATGATCGGGAAAGAATGAGATGCAACAGTTAAGATTGCGAGTTAATTGACTAACAGAGAGCAAATTAAAGGATAAATTAGGTAAATGTAAGACAGAAGACAAGGAAAGCAAAGGAGTGGGATTGACAGTGCCAGACCCACGAACGCAAGATGAAGACCCATCAGCTAAGGTAACAATAGGAGTGTTGGATTTGTGCGTGAAAGTAGAAAAGAGACTAGGATTACCTGTCATATGATCCGTGGCACCAGAATCAATGACCCACTTAGAGGATGAGGAAACAAGGCATGTATTGTGGTTACCTGAATCAGCAATAGTAGTGATAGAGGAAGATGAAAACTTAAGTGAATCCTGATATTGAGAGAACTTGGCAAATTCTTCTGCAGAGACAAGCACCAGTTTATCAGAGGTATCATTAGTGGATGTAATATGAGCCCGATGTTTTTGTTGATTTTTGTACTCCAAAAGACCAAATCTGAAGCTTTCTGCACTCAAATTTTGTATGACCCGGCTTGCGACAATAGTTACATATAATACCACTAGAATTTGATGTCCGAGTTTCAGAAGCTTGTGAGTCTCTTCCTTTGTTTCTATCCATCATGATAGAAGGTTTATTTTCAACCATAAAATTTTTTTCACAAGAGACATCAAATAACTCTGATCTTGCTAATGAAGGAAATCTAAAGAGACAGAAGAATTCCAAATAAGAGGATGGAAAGCCAGAAACAACCGGGAAGCCAATCTTTTGCTCACAGAAAAAAAATGATGTCAAACTCAAATGAAGCAGATCTGATTTGCGTTCAAACAAATTTGAATAGGAAGAACCTGGACAAGTGGCCAGAATCCTGTGGTGCCAACTGTACACCGGCCTGTTTGTGGTGCCAACTGGACAAGTGGCGGGAAACAAACTGCAGCAGAGAGATGGCGAAGAAGGAAACTGTTTGTGGCGATCGGTGATGACTGCCGTCAGTTACTCGCGAGCAGAGAGGCGCCGGGTCGGACGGCGGCAGGCCAAGGAGAGAAAAAGATGGCGCAGCGGAGGAGATGGTGCTAGGGTTTCGGCTGTCTCGTGAGAAGATGTCGTGGCGCTGAACCACACAGAGGGAGGCGCGAGTCCTGGTGGATTCGAAGACAAGGCGCGAAAAGGAACTCTGCCAAGCTCGCGATATTGGGGCCGAATACCAACAGTGGAAGGCGACACGGCAAGCAACGAAGGCGTCGCGCCAGAAAAAGAGAAGGAGACGGGCTCCCTGGAGGAAGCGAAGCTGATTATCTCCTCTGGACTGGCGGCGGCGGCACGCGCTGCTAAGCGATGAAAGAAGGAGAGGAAACCTTGGAAACAGAAACGGCGTGAGGAAAGAAATCGGCAACGAAGGCAGGGAGGCGAAGGAAAGGAGTAGCCCGAACCCTAACGCTCTGATACCATATTATAAAATAACTAAAGAAATCTTATTCCATTAAGAGATACAAGTCCCTATTTATATAGGAGTTTTATGGATCTATTCTATGAGATTTATTCTAATAAATATAACTAGTATACATCATTAAGTTTCAACCAAGATTAAAGATTAACATTGTGGATTTTTTTTTGAATCCATACAGGTGTTTTTTAAGTTTTTTAATTACAAATAACTCAGCCTAGTGGGCTAGCCGGACACAACAAGAAATAGCTGAGCATAGGGTAGCGTTGAGCATGGGATAGGTTGCCTTGGGCCACATCCATTATGGCTTGAATGAACAGGCAATTCTAGGACTGTCACATAGGATTATTACATTTTAAAATTTTCATTAGACTAGTTATCAAATTTGACATGAGTGGACTTTGTCTGATATGCATGTAATGTTAGGATCAATCTGTGATGTGTCGAAGAGCTAAAGGGGGTGAAGCATTTGACCTCTCTTTACTCTTACTAATGCTTACCATTGTCAATCAAATAACATTAATCGCATCAGAAATATAAACCATAAAAGTAAAATGCTAATATGCGAGATTTACGTGGTTCAAAACCCCAGTTCCTACTCTACGATCTATAACTCATGAGATGAGTCTCTTGCAAGTCCCACTAACCTTCTCCTTCCTAGAGGTGAAGAAGCCCGTTACAAGAGTCTTCTCACAATGAGGAAAAGTAGATAAAACAAGTAAAAAAAACAATAATTGAGGCTAGAATTACAACAATGAGAGCACAAGAATGTTGGAGTTAAGCACTATTCGCCAACTTTACAAGTTCTCCTTGGTCCTCTATTTATAGTCTCTAAGTTGTCTTTAAACAAACTTCACTTTTCTCGATTCAACCATTTTAGTTAATTGTTTTCGAAATCACGTCAGCCTTTTTATCTAGCAACAAATCTTTCAATTAACTTATGTTAACTTGACAGGTGTGTTGAGTCAACTATTCCAGTTGACTAAGCCACTTTATCGCATAAGTCATTGATGTTTGCAGCACTTTTCTCTACCTAATCAATTAGCTTGTTTCTAACTAGTGTCAGAGATTCAACTAATTGCCTAGTTAACTCAACTTGGTCAGACAACTACACAATCAATTCCACTTCAAATAAAAACATTTTATTCATCAGTAGACCATCCTAAGTTGAATTCCTAGTTGACTCAAGATACCAATCAACTGGGATCAACCTCTAGTAGATTGGACCATCAACTACAACCAAACTATATGTCACCCAAATCCAAATCAAGTACCAAATCCAAATAATCACCCGAATCCAAATCAAGTACCTAAATCCAAATAATGTCACTCGACTCTCACAACTCATTTAACAATTTATCTGTTGCAACTTTGCTTCACCCACAAGGGTATCACTATTCAGATCCTCAGTCCCTTAGATATAGTAAGCCCTCAGCTTGTCAACCTCTTCCAACTCCATCAAACTGCCAAGATACTCCTCATCCTACGATTCCTCAAATGTCTCATAACATCCTTCTCCAATCTCCAACAAACCTTCGAACCATTGTAACTTGATAATGCGAAGTCAAGCTCTACGAGCTTAGTGTGCACTCTACTAAGTCCCTACATGACATCATACATAAATTAGAATCACAAACAAAACTACCACATAGGGCATGATTGCACTAACATATAAAACATTACAGAAGATCAACAACTCTTAGAAGATAACACAAAATACAACAACAATCAATCTTTATCCCACTAGGTGGGGTCGGCTTCTTAAAAGATAACACAAAATAAGCTTTTAAATTGTATGTCATTATATAGTTAATATACATATGTTTGTCACAATTAGTTAGGGGTCAACTACATGGATTTTATACCTTTATTGACCTATAGAAGGCTATATCATTGCAACATTCAAATCCCTTAAATCAACTTTAATTCAATTAACTATAATTTTTGTTTGTCTCCTTGTACACCTAACACCATCAACTCTAGTTAACTTAAACTTATATAACTACAATTTTAATCATAATCTATTTAAGCAACACCTAATTGCTTAGATAGTATTACTTTTTTATTTTACTCCATAGCATTCTAATCTTCATTAGATTTACATACTATATATTTAGTTGCATAAATGCATGACACCATAAGACGCACATAATATGACTTATTGTAGTACTAAATTTTCTTTCAACCCAAAGAACAAATGTTGAAGATACAACATTGTAGATGTTTCTCTTTATTTCAATGGCACTCTTCATTGATTGAATTATGGTTATCTTCATTAATATACTTTTTATTAAATAATAGATTATATATTATAAATTTTTATAATAATTCTATATCTATCTATCATAGTTAGACTTCTTTCATGATGTTGAAGCCACGTTTTACATTTCAATCTTAGTTGTAAAGTCTATAATTCTTTCTCTCCACAATTCAAACTTATACTTCTTCTCTCCACAATTCAAATTTTAATTCTCCAATTAATTAACAAAATCGATTGCAAATAAAAATCACTAAAGCAATTTAACTTGAATGTGACATAAATTCATCTAACGTTAGTGTAAGAAAGATATAGATTATGGAATTCGAGATGACATTAATGCAAATATACAATTGTAATAATAATGACATAATAAAGAAAAGAAAAAATCATTTGGTGTACTCTAACAAGTTTACTAATAACAACGTCACACCAACATATGTAAAAAATAACAATATGTTTGTAATATTATCACAATAATTTCCTATGAATTCTATTATAAGCTTTATTTATTTTCTTTTCTAATATTCTTCATGTTAAATTGAATAAGATCTTATTGATGCAATCATGCACTAAGTGATCAAGTCGCCCATATAATTTTGAAGTGTTTGACAAAGAATTTAAGTTAGGCTTATTGTGTTGTTAGTGATGTTGTACATTAAGCATGGAGGTTACTTGACATTGACAGTGCAAATGCAATGAATAAAGTCCAAATGGTGGAAAAGGAAAGTTCAACCAGTGTTAACAAATGGATGAAGACCGAGTAGATCGAGGTTTAGCGAACATTTAGCAAAGGAAAAGTGCAATAGGTGTTGGTAAATAAGGAAGTCCAACAAGTATTAGCGGACGAGGAAAACCTGAAGGTGAGAAAGAAAATGATTACTTTTAATAGGCTGAGGTTGACTAGATAACTAGCGCACATAAAGTCTTAGCACGTTAAGGATCGAATACCTCAACACGAGAAACCCCAAAGGTAAGGTCTTTTAATATGTGAATTATGAGAGACTATAAGCAAGTTGTATTTTGATCATTGGGTAGATATTTTACAAGGCGATGACCAAGGTTTAAATATCGAGTCGTGCCTAAGTTTCGGTCCCGGATCGGAACGATACAGTTTCGGTACCGTATCGTACCATACCGGTATAGTTTCGATATTTTTAAAATATAAAATATATTAATTAAAATAAAAAATTTAATCTAAATATTTAAAATTAAAAAATATAATTTTTTGATAATTTTATAGATTTTAATAAAGTCTATTTAAATTATCTCAAACTATAGCTAGGAATTGATTATTAAAATCTAATTAAACCCTAAGTTTTAAAAATCAAAAAAATATAAATCACGGCCACAGCGCACGACCGAGTACACGTGGTCGACGTGCGGAGGCGTCGCCAGGCCTGGGCGGCAAAGTCGGCCCCGAGTGGTGCCTCCGACAACGTCACCAGGCTCAGGCGGCATCACCGGGCTCAGGCGGCATCACCGGGCTCAGGCGGCGCCTCCGGAGGCGTCGCCGAGGCCGCACAACGCCTCCGGAGGCGTCCCCCGATTGGAATTCCTGTGTTGGTGTTGTGCCAGTGCCAGTGCCAGTGCATCGTCAGAACGAAAATTTTCGCCCGTATCGCCAGATACAGCTCGAAATTTCAATCCTTGGCGATGACTTGACCAAGAAACAAGTGCTTTAAGTCGAAGTCGTTAACTCAATCTACAATTGGCCTCATATAGTTAACTAATATGATTAATTGACTAGGAAGTCAACTAAAGGCAAATTGCTCGCAACCAGAAAGTTTTAATCCCAAGTTAAGTCGAACAAACCTAAGTCAGTCAATTAATGACAGATTAGCCAACTAAGGCTCTGTTACTAAACAAAATGCTTCTTTGTAGCGAAGTCTACTAGATGGTTGACATATGTATTTTTAAAGAATATGTAATTTTTAAAATATGTATTTTTAAAGAATAAAATAGATGAAGCGTGAGGAATAGTTATTTATGAATAGCATGAACCAAGAAGCACAGGTAAATTTCTTTACATCTTGAAAATGTTGCCTAGAATGAAGAAAAGACTCTAAAACCTGATAAAAATGGAACAAAATAGTAAAATAATAGCATGTAACTTGAACAAAATGCAAACCATGAAGGTTTCAAGTTGGAGGCTATGAATAGAAAGTAGCCAGTGGTGCCTAGAACAAGCACGAACTTTGACCCCAAGACCCGGACGACCGGAGAAGCGACCACAGAGAAAAAAGTGAATGAGAGATAGAGAATCCCCAATGAGGTCGTCCCCAAATCTTCCTCCTAACCAATTGAATCCAAAACCGTTGAAGAAAATCACAGGACAGGGGGACAACTGAAACGATTGGGAAGCGGAAAAAAGGATGATTACCGTGTTAACGGTGCTCTGCAAATTCTGGGCGGCCCCGTAGGCGGAGAAGACGAACAAGAAGGCCAAACTCAAGATGTGAACGTCCCTGGCGTGATTCCGGGGTGGGTGCACTTGGCAAGATGAAGAACACGAGCCGATCTCCTCCTCCAGCAAAGGAACCGCAGGCCCATCCCGGTCGCCCTCGACGGCCATCTCAGCAGAAGAAACTGGAATTGATTCGGATGCCGGCGAGGCAGCTTTTAACTTATAGCGAAGTAGTGCGAGATTCCGAATGGGATCTCCGCGGAAGACGCCACGAGGAGAGGAAGGGTTGGCAAATCAATTCCTAGTTCGGGTCCAACGAGCTGAGCCCATAAAACTGGAATTGAACCGTCCGATGTGGTTCCATCCACGCCGCACCTACCGGATTTGATGCTTTCCTTCTCCACTCTAGCTATTTTTTAGCTTTTTTACACACTATAAAATAATAAAAATAAAATCGCCGGCATAGCATGACACCAAATTAAAATAGTGGATTTCACTGACATGTAATGAGATACTACATGCAATTATGATGTGTCATACTACAATTTCATGCTATCATTTCATGGTAATTATCATTTCTCAAAAATATTATATCTAGAGACTCAAGTTTGAAAATAAAATTATATTTGTAATGAAACCTCTCCACTTTACCTCTATCTATCTATCTTTAGAAGAATCAAAATCGTTCTATTTAATTTTACTTCAATAAAAAATAAAATCTACCGTCCCAATGGCTCCACGTGGTTGATCATACAACCATCTGTGATGAGGTAAATCGAGAAACTACAGTTGACCACTACAGAGGAGGACATTATATTGATTTCACTGAAATTTGACTTTTATTCACTTCAATAAATCTGTTTCATAATAACCAACTCAACCATACCTCGAGAACAACTTTACTTATTTTATATAAGCATGAGATAGAGATAGATTTTGTTTATTTTAGTCATGTTTGTATCACTCGGTGAGTATCTAAGTTTCATATTGAAATCTCAATTATACTCTTCAGGTGCTCTTCTACATCAAACTGATATGTAAATATAAGCACATCTTCAATGCATCACCTTTCCTCCACACCAAGTAATTGAATAAGTTATTTTAATGTGTGACAAAAAAAATTAAAATTAAAACTCAATAGGTATATTCCAGGAGCAATAAAAAAGCCCAATAGGAAAAAAGACCAAATGGGTTAAATAGATCAAACATTTAGTGAAGTAGAAAAAAAAATCCAATGGTCAAGTGGACCAAACATTTAGTATAACAAGAGAAAAGAACCAATGGATCAAGTGGTCTGGACACTTGAGTAGATGAAGTAAAATTTTGATTGGTTGATGACAATTAGATACTAGGTAAATAAGAAGTTATAATAGGTCAAGAACAATTAGATATCACGTTGGTAAGAAGTCTCGATAGATTAAGAACAATCATAAACCAAACACAAGTAAAAAGTTCAAGAGAGGACCCTCTTAACATAGAAAATTATGAGAAACTAATTTTTTATTTTGGATATGAGAGTAATTTTCTTGCAACTTAGGCATATGACTTGATTAAAAATCAGTAGGTGTTTTGAAATCAAAGTCAACAAACAATTAATTAAGGTTAATTTTAACTAAATTATAAATAGTTATTCCACTAAATTTGGCTAATTAAGTTATAATCTTAGTTGATTAAATTGCTTCCTATTATGAATTTATTTATGATTATTATATTTATTTTAAAAATTTTAAATTTATATATTAAAATTTAGACAATTAATAAATTGGTCGACTAGATTGTAGTACGTAGTTGACAAACTAAATATAATCAATAAAAATTTCAAAAACAAAAAAAAACTCAAAATTATCTTGAATTTATCAACCAAATGAAAGGAAATAGTCAATCATATTTGCTTAGTCAATAGAATTTTTAAAAAATAGATAATTTGATAAACTCAAAGTTAGTTGACCAAAATGTAAGATAGAACTTGATGCTAGAGGGGGATGAATAGCGTTACAAATTTTAGAGTTTTAAAGAATGAATATTTCTAAATAATATGAACAAAGTAATACAACAGGAAAAAAAGTAATTAAAGCAGGTATATAGCTAACTTAGTTAAGCATGCAAGATAAATTATAAGGACGATCAACATAAATAAATTGATTCTTATTATGATTTTTCTTTCTAGAAAGATTCTAGAGGTAAAGAAATCTTAAAAAGAATCTAAAAATAAAACACACAAAAATACAATAATGTACAACAATAATATAATGATAATGTTACACTCGAGTTGCCGTATTTGGAAGATAAAGCGTGATGTTGCAGCACATAGCTGAAGTAGCATCCGAAGAGCACCAAGTGTGAGCCCGAGCACGTTGAGAATGTTTGAAAATGAGATTGTTGAAAAGCTCTCCCTCATGGCTCCTTTTATAAGTATTCTTCAGATGTTGACGTGACACCTCTGAGTCGCTCGAACTATTACCGTCACTTCAAAGTCTACTGATATGGTTGCGCTTATCTAGTAATAAATGAATTCTATGATTTTGGTCAACTCGACTCCCCCCCAATTGCTTAGAACTAGGTTAACTTCCTTCTTTGACCTGACTTTCCTGTATCACAACATCCCATTTGTACCAGTCTCCTAGAATCATATATAGTCGCCTGCTCCTCGCTCCAGTCACTTGGTGACCTCTGTTGGTGTAAGGAGTACTAGGTCTAATCCTAGAGTTTCGATGTTTGACAATATACCTAGGTCTGGTCTGTTTGACCAAGAGTTGATCCAAACAGGACTTAATGTTTGGATGTGAGTGAAGTCTAGTCAAGTAAAGATTAACCAGAAGACTAGCGAGAAGTCCTAGTCGGTTAGACAGGGTAAAGAAAAGTTCTAGTTGGAAGCTAGGCAGGAAAAGTCCTAGTTGGAGGCTAGGTAGAGGAAGTCTTGATCTGGAGGATTGGACAAGGGAGTCCTAGTTGAAGGCTCGGAGAAAAGTCCTGATCTGGAGGATTAGGTAGGGAAGTCTTAACTGGAGGTTAGGCAAGGGGAAATCCAACCTGGATATTTGGCAGGTGAGAAGTCTACCTATAGAAGTAACTAGTCCTAATTGAAGGTTAGATAAGGAAAAGTCCAAATTGGATATTTGGCAGGTGAGAAGTCTACCTATAGAAGTGACTAGTCCCAACGAGGAGTTAGGCACGGGTAAGCTAGTAGGTTAGACCTATAAGGTAAGACTTAGGTAAGCCTAGTAGGTCAGACGGACTACATGTAGGCTTAGGGTACTTGCTGTTTGTATGCTTATCTTGCAGGAACTAGGAGTTGGAAGCAAAACGAAGAAAGCATAAAAGGAATACATAGAAGCAGTTGAACCAAGTCCGGGGTCAACTCAGGTCAACCCCGAGTTCATTGGATCAGAGCGCCCAGATGTTATTGCAGGCGCTTGAACGGCGCCCGGACGACGCCCCTTGGAAGGTCTAGCGTCCGAATCAAGAAGAATCAACCCAGATAGAGTCTGAAGAGATCGAATCGGATATTATCCAAGCGCCTGGATAAGAATCCAGGCACCCGAAAGATTTTATATAATGAGGCTGAACGTGCACCACAAGGAGATCATCTCTCTATGTCATTCTTCATCCTACGGTGCTACTAAATGCGAACGACATCTTGCTCTTGCAACTGGAGAAGTTACAGGAGAAGTGCGCTACGCTTAGGACTTCTAGATCGGCCCGACGAGAGTTTGTTTATTTTTAAGTCTTACTTTTTGTACTTTTATTTGTTATTATTTTGGACTGTAAGATGAATTTTTTTTCCTCCAAACAAAGGTTCGGAACGGAAACCACTAGTGGACGGATGTCTCTCGTACATAGGCCTCGGATGTACTAATCCTGGACATAAACTTGCATCGCTAATGGTTGTTTTAGCAACAAAAATTTATTTTTGTTACTAAATTAACGACCAAAATATAAATTCCATCGCTTGTTAGATCCGAGAATATTTTCTTTACTTATTTATTGAGTTATTTTATTTTAATTTTTAGTGGATCAGTTTTGAACCCAATTAAAACAACTTGGTTTGGTTTATAATGGAAGAGAGTTGTGGTAAAATAGAATAGATTAGAAATTTCATCTTGAGAAGACGAAACAAACAAAACTAATTTGGGTCAAATCGGAGTTCATTTAATTAGTAAACCAAATAAACTAATTAATTATAATAAATCTTAAATTTTGAACCGATTTAACCCAAATCCAAATCCCAATTACTCCTCAAAATAACCGCACCGCTGTTTTCTCTTTTGCGCCCGCGCGACCCGTGCCCGCGCCCGCGTCTCGCGCAACGTCGAATCCGACGGACGTCGTCACCCGCGCCCTCGTCCACCGACAAAAAACTCAGGTAGGGAGAGCTATAAGAGGGTCGCCAATGCGAGCATCCCTAACCACCGCCTCTCTTCTCTTCTTCTTCCTCCTCACTACCGCCGCGAATCAGTATCGTCGCCGCTCTGCCCTTCTTTGTCGTCGCCTACCGCCAGAGCCAGCGCCTCCTGCCCCGATCGCCACTGCACAGCCACCGCTGCTCTGCCCCTCCTCTGCCCGACGCAGCTGCCGCCGCGTGGAGACGTTGCGCAACGTCCACCGCCCAGTCGGCGACGATTGTTGCCACCCAGATCACCGCCGGCCACGATTCGACGCCACCCTGCTTCTCGTGTGAAGAAGACGCGCCGTCGCCGGCCAGAAGAAGCCGACGCCGAACCTCTACCGCCGGCCGCCAACGAGTTTCACAGTAAATAGTAAGGGTTTATTAATTGATTAATTAGATTAAGATTAGTTAATTAATTAAGGTTGATTAAATAAATGATATAAGATTAATTAAGATAATTAATCTAGTTTAATTAGATTATTAATCCGTTTAATTAATAAATGACATTTGATTAATTAAGATAATTAATCTAGTTTAATTAGATTATTAATCTGTTTAATTACATATTAATCAGTTTAATAATTAGTTAATTAGTTAATAATTAGTAATTGATTATTAAAGGTGATTAATGATTATTGATTAGGATTAGTTAATTGATGTAGTGATAAGTATAGATTTATTAATTGTTTAATTTAGTTTATTAATTAATTGAATTAATGTAGTTAAGTAATTAATTTACAGATTTAATTATTAATTAGTTTGGTTAAGTAATTAATAGGTGATTAAGATGTAATTAAAGATAGATTAATTACATAAGTTAATTTGATTAGTTGTTGAATTAATTTAATTGGGTAAGTAGTGCTAAATCTTTGGATCGGTTAGGTTGGCTTGTGTTGATCATAGTTGATCCGGTTTAGGCTAACTTGGGTTAATTGAAATTCAATTGGGTTAAATTAACCTTAGAGTCGACTAGGATTTTCTTTAATGAAAAATTTATAAAATATTATATTTAAAGGATGCTTTATTTTGCAGGAACTTAACTTGTTAATCTAGTTGTATTTGAGGGTTCTTAGTGCGACGATCCGTCAATCAAGTGGGTAATTTTTGTACTTGGTCAATACATGATGTTTTCTTTCCCAATACATGCTATATTTCCTTGGTAGTTGATTTGATACTTCATCGTAATTTTGTTCTTTGTTATCTGGATACCTTTGTTATATTCTTGTTTCTTCTTTGCTTGTCCTTAATTCGGTTGACCTTATTATTATTTGTATGAACCTTTGGTTATCTAGCAATTAAGACCTATTGTATATGCATTTTTGATATTGGTTATTGTTACTTGATCATAACATCATGATGATTGTTATCTAGCAATTAAGACCTATTGTTGCCACCAGACTACTTTGTTGTAGGGCTGGATTGATGGCAGTGTGATGTCGGACACCCCCAACGTCATATAAACGTGACTCGGACGAGTGTGACAGTTGCATCATGCATGTGCTTGCATTACGTGCATTATATAGGTAGCTATACAAGGCTATCTATTATTTTGTCACTAGACTACTTTGTTGTAGGGCTGGAATCATGGTAGTGTGATGTCGGACACTCCCAGCGTCATATATACGTGACTAGAACGAGTGTGACAGTTGCATTCATGCATATGATTGCATTGTGTGCATTATATAGGTAATAGACCGTATATAGATATTACATTTGGATATATTCTTTTCTGCAAAAAGGTGGATCCGCCACCTTAGCGGCCCCACACGGTCGGCCCCACGACCATCTGTGAGGAGGTAAATCGAGAAAGTGCAGTTGGTTACGATGCAGGAGGGTAGAAAGTACATTTGGATATATTCTTGATTGAACCTTGGTTGATGCAATTGTGTGTCATTATCATTCATAGCATGCATATGAGTTATGATAGTTTATTCATTATTAGTGTTGATCACTAACTAATTTCTGTTATTCACTTGTTTATTTTGTATCTTATTAACTATGCACTGTCTATCTTGATTATCCACTGAGTATTTTGTACTCACCACCCAAATCCTGGGATTTTCTGTCTTTCCAGGTAGTATATAGAAGATTACTGCTGATGCTAGAGGAGATCTGCCGATCATGTCATCTCACAGCTGGAGAAGTGTTTAGATGATGTGTTTGGTACCCTTGTATATGGATTTGTTGTACTTCCGCTTATGTGGTTTCTGATTTTGTAGACTTGTAGAGTGTAGTATGTTCTGAGGTGTTTCGTATAATTGTTGTCGCTTTTGGTGGTGATACATCTTTGATATGTTCTCGTGGTAAGCTATTCTACTTGCATGTGTTAGATTGGTTTGTGGTCGTGTCGCCTTTAGTTAGATAATTTAGTATTTTCTTCATGTAATGTATGGTTGAGTGGCCGGGTAGGCCCTATAACATTATGTATGCAGGAAAGGTGAATTGTTTCAGAGGAAATGTTGCCAAAATTTTCGGGACCGTCTTCCGGGGCGTGACATCACTAGCGTAACGACAGAATTAATATTCCATCACTAATTGCGACAGATTTAATCTTTTGTCACTGATTTAGTGATGAAATTAATTTATCGTTGCTAAATTAGCGACAGAAGATTAAATCTGTCACTAATTAGTGACAAAAATAAAATTTTGTCCCTAGGTTTGCATTTTTAGGGTTTTCTGGCTAATTTTTCCCCTGCGCATTTTTAGGGTTTTTCTCCTCCTCGGCGATCTCGTAATCTCTCCTCTCGGCGTTGCCACCTTGGTCTCCTCCCCAAGCTTTGACTTTTCGCCCGTCTTTGAGCTCGTTGGCGTTACTCTCAGTAAGATCTACCCCCTTCATAAGATTCACGGAGTTAGGGTCGGCCTAGGCAAGCTCGTCAACGTCGGGGCAGGCCTAGGCGAGCTTGTCGATGTCGGCCTCGGCTTGGCCGAGCTCGCCGACCTTGGGCCCGGCCTAGCCGAGCTCGCCAACCATAGGCCTGACTTGGCCGAGGTCACAAAGTTGAGATCCGACCTAGTTGAGCTTGTCGAAGTTGATTTTCACTTGTTTACCAAATACAATAATAATCTTTAGAATTTTGTTAGTCTCAGTCAACACCACTAATTTATTTTGATGTATTTGAAAAAGGATATAAGTTTGATTTTGCATTTATTTTTTATGTCTGTATTAAGTGTTAGGAACTCAACATAATGGTGTCATATTTAAAGATAATTGACTATCAAAAAATTGAAATTGAAGTTGACTATCAAAAAATTAAAATAGACTTAGCAATATATTTAAAGATAATTGTGCCATATTTTATAGAAGGGCTAATAGTACACCCGACTATGATTCAAAATCGATGGTTCAAGGATTCAGAATCGTCAGTTCGATGGTTAGAACCGTCAGTTCAACAGTTCTTAGCAAGTCAACCCTTAACCGTCCTAAACAGTTACAGTTCACAGTTCAGAACCGCCAGTTCATAGTTTATCACAGTTCAATACTATTATACTAAAAAAATTAAATTATAAATTTATTAAAAAAATAAAAATAAAAAAGGATTTATACTTGTTTAAGTTGCCTACATATCCCCTTATAGTATAGGGAATCAAAATTCATGTAGTTCTCTTAATTGTTTACCCTTTTACAGTAAGAAGTGGCATTGCACTACTCACTTTTGTTTTCTATTCCTGTAGTATTTGTTCCTTTGATATCAAATTTTTTGACTTTATCATTTGAATGTTGCATTCCTTAGATTCCTTTTTTGGCTCTGGTTCAATCGTCGTGTAATACTCGAGCTTCTAATGAGTCAGGAGACAAATTCGATTGTCGTTCATCCAATATGTTACCGTTAGCATTGAATGTTTGTTCCACAACAACTGGTAACACTGGACAAGTTAAAGTTTCTTTGGCAATCATGGATAAGATGGGAAAGATTTGAGCCTTCTGTGACCACTACTTTAGGATATCGAAATCTGCTTTGTTATCTACTTTATTAAAAATCAAAAGAAGCTATAAAATAATTCTCAAGTTCCTCTATGGAACTTGAGGAACCTCGTGGATATTTTGTTTGCTCTTTTAATAAAAGTTATACTTTTGTGAGTTTTAAATGATTACTACTAGTATTTTGTGTTTCAGAAATATTAGTTTGTATTCCATATTTTATATTATATTCTTTATAAATATCATATAACTAATTTCTAATATTAAATATAATATTACGATCAAGAGAAAAAGAATTTTTAAATATAATTAAATGTCATAATATAAAATTAATATTTCTTATAAAACCTTTAATTTATATCCAGGGTCTCAAGCAAATGCAACTAAATAAATTTTAGGAATAAAAAAAATATTTTTCTCATTTCGCTTTCATTGTTAATACTACATTATAAAATTTTATTTAAACTAAATGAGAAGTAGAATAATACAAATTAAAAAGTATTCGATTGCATCATTAAATAGTTTTAAATTTTCTCATCAAACTGAGACTTCTTTGTGGGTCTTATTCTTGAATCTCTTGAAATGACTTGCCCGGCTAGAATCTAAAAACACTAATAGTTATATCTGAGAGATGATAGATTTACATTCTATCTTACAAGGCATGGATAAAAACACCAAATGGATCTTTATTTCCTTTCTTACTTGCACTCGACTATGGCTCTATATAAGACACATCATATTTTTTAAATGGTCGTGCCATGTTGATATAATTTGTATTTGGAAAGAGTGAGGGACCACTGAGTCCATCTAACATGTATTTTTGCTGTCTGTTAATTTTCTATTTCTTGAAAATGCTTGGTTAATTTATAAGGACCTTCGGTCTTTGCCAGCATCATAACAATTTTGTTATTCTTTTCACTGTCGGTTCTTTCATGTTCTTTTGGTCATCCTTTTTTTTTTTTTTTTCTTTTCTGGTGAATTCCTGCTATATGAGTACTAGTTTTATTTGGTGTTTGTCATCCTCAGGCGTGACATAACAAGCATGACTGAGTGGGAGGTTGTAGACAAGATGTTCATTTATTTTTGAGGATACATGCTATCTTGCAGGTTGATTCAGAGGATGCTAATGTAATCAGAAACAACAATCTCACTGATGGTCTTAACCAGTGGAATTCTCTAGGCTCATGCAGGCTGAGCATTTGTACACATCCACAGAGCTTCTCTCCAGTGGAGTATTCTCTTGGTTTTTATCAGCCACAAAACAATAGATATATCCTGACAACAAATCGCACAGAAACATGGATGGGCCCTTCCCAGATAATAACAAAAAGGATCAAGTTACATGTTACTTACCAAGTTGTTGCTTGGGTACGTCTAGGTTCCGGAGCTAGTGGTCCTCAGAATGTGAATATAGCAATTAATATAGACAATCAGTGGGTTAATGGGGGACAAGTGGAGGCAAATAATGACAGATGGTACAAGATTAGAGGATCATTCAGGATTGAGAAAAAACCATCCAAAGTAGTAGTTTATGCTCAAGGACCCGCACCAGGTGTTGACTTGATGATGTCAGAAGCACAGATACTTCCTGTTAATAGGAAGACAGAGATATAAATTTCTTAAGGAAAAAGCTGATAAGGTACTTACACCAATTTCTAGTGTTTATTGTATGTATCACTACAACTTATGATTCTATTTTGTGTACCTTTTAATTCCATATTCTAATTCTAGTATTGTATTGGAAAGACAATTTTTGTTTATAGTTCTTCATACATTGATGTGCAGATAAGGAAGCGGGATATTGTCCTTAAATTTATAGGATTTCATGAAGATCTTGCTGGTGCATCTCTGAAGATTCATCAAATTGAGAACAGCTTTCCTATTGGGGCTTGTATTAGTAGATCGAACATTGAGAATGAGGAATATGTTGATTTCTTTTTGAAGAACTTTAATTGGGCTGTATTTGGGAATGAGTTGAAATGGTACCATACAGAGCCACAGAGAGGACATTTCAATTATAAAGATGCAGATGAGTTGTTGGATTTCTGTCAGAAACATGGAAAACAGACAAGGGGCCACTGCATTTTTTGGGAGGTAGAGGATGCTGTCCAGCCATGGCTGCTATCGTTGAGCAATATTGAGCTGAGGGAAGCTGTCCAGAATCGCCTTCAAGGGTTACTAACCAGGTATAGAGGGATGTTTAAGCACTATGATGTTAACAATGAGATGCTCCATGGATCATTCTTCCAAGATAGACTTGGAAAAGATATCAGAGCATACATGTTTCGTGAAACCCATCATCTTGATCCATCTGCTGTGCTCTATGTTAATGATTACAATGTAGAAGATGGATGTGATCCAAAGTCGACACCTGAAAGGTTGATTGATCAAATTCTTGATTTACAGGAATCTGGTGCACCTGTAGGGGGGATTGGTATACAATGTCACATTAGCCACCCAGTTGGAGAAATCATATGTGATGCACTTGACAAGCTGGCTGTATTAGGTCTCCCGATTTGGTTGACTGAATTAGATGTCTCTGCAGTAAATGAACATGTTCGAGCAGATGACTTGGAGGTTGTTCTTCGAGAAGCCTTTGCACATCCTGCTATTGAAGGAGTCATGCTTTGGAGTTTCTGGGAACTGTTCACCTGCAGGGATCATTGTCATTTAGTTAATGCAGAAGGAGACATAAATGAAGCTGGTAAACGGTTCCTTGCTCTGAAGAATGAGTGGTTATCTCATGCCGATGGCAAGATTGATGCTTCAGGTGAATTCAAGTTTAGAGGATATCATGGTACATACTCTATTGAAATAAATACGAAGTTTAAGAGCATATCCAGATCATTTAAAGTTGAAAAGGGAGATTCTCCTCTTGTAGTGATAATCAATTCATAGTTTCATGGCCATTTAAGGTATGAATTTTTTTTTTTTTTTTTGAGAAAGATTTGACGCTTTTGGGTGTCTTTGTTTGTACACTATCGAGCAACTAAGTGCTTTTTTGTTGGGTAAAAGATGAAAGGGAGATTCTTGAGACGTAAAACATCAGAATTTGATTTTTAATTTTGAAGTAATTAAATTCTATTTGCTATTTGTCTTCTACTATCAAGAGAATATTGGTGCCCAAGGAGCATTTGATGTCAGATATTCTCCATCAATTTTAAATAGAGGAATATTAGGAAGATTACGATAGCTTTTGTACGCAATGAGGATAGACTTATTTAGATTTCTATTTGTTTTTGTTATCATACCATATAAATTGATTTGTCTTTGTGAAGTAGCTTTAAGGTTAAATCGGATTATACTGATCTTTGTTTTTTTTTTCAGTGGGTGTTTGTGTTTATCATTGTGGTTCGAAAGAAATTTATTGGTTGCACATAATGTATTTTCTATATTGTTTTCACTTGTCGAAGTTCGATTGTGTAGTTTCTTCATTTCATGGTGGTAATTTTGCAGTTTGTGTATTAATCTGACCTTTAGAGGGTGACTTGAGGTGGTAGGTTCAAGCATCTATTTTTTTTTTGGAGTAACTTCTATCAATAATGACCATTTGATAGTGACTGTATCAAAAGGTTGTGCAATGACAAGTCTTGTAAGGAGCATCTAGGATTCTTAGTAGATATAGCAGTCGACAAAGGATATCAAATTGTGTCTAAGCATGAAAGAAACTTCAAAAAAACATTGGTAGGTTCTCTCCCTATTTAAATCTTATTTTTCAGTGAAAATTAAGGATGTTAAATTATTGACAAGAGGATTACCATGGTAATCTTCTTTACAAAGACAATATTAAAATGACGAGATTGGTTGATGGAGGTAAGAGTCATCAATTCCATCAATTACCATGGTTCTCTGTTAAAGAATGCATTTGCTTATATAAGAGTAATATCACCAGTCATGTCCATCTTAGAAGTAGGTTGTATAAGCCAAACATTGCAGATGAGAGAGATCAATTAGGATTTGAGTAGTTTTTGAAGCCTAAGTTTGTCAAGAATTCTGGAGGTTTTGTAAGGTGACTTAATGTAACACCATTTGGTTGGTAGGATTGGAAAACCTCATTCCACTAGCAAAATAAAATTGACAATGTAAAAACAAAGGTGAGCTGTAGTAGCATTGCATGTGCCGGTTGAAATCATGATTCCTCGAGACAATGGTCTCTCTCTCTCATGGCTGATATTAGCTATGGCAATGAAAAGAACATGAGATGAGACTGAAATACAAATGGGAAGTAAATGAAGAGCATCTATGACAGAGTAGGGGAGATAGATGGAGCGATAACCATCATTCTTCTGTTTGTCCCACTCCTAGCTAATCAACAAGATTCATGGTCGGGACTAATGAGATGCTCGCATGATGGAATTGAGAGGCATGATTGCATGAAGGAATTAATTAATTAATTACTTATTAACTAATTCAAATTTATTAGGGTAAAATTTAAAGGGATGCTCTTTATTTCTATTATAGTCAAAGGAACGTCCCATGTTGAAAAGTATTAAAATGATGTTGTCACCCTATATTTTCTTCCCTAATTACTTTTTTTTACTGTTAGGACAAATTGAAGAAATGAGAGATTACAAGAATTGAGCATACGAGAGCAAAGACAACAAATATATGTCTTCTCGTGCCTCTAAACCCTTGTTTATATATAGCTTTTATTTGCATCGAGTTTAATTACTATTTTGCAATATTTGTCGCCATAAGTTGATTACGAAAAGGCCACTAGTTGATTGCTTTGGTTATTGATGATGGTTACTGTCAAATTAGACCAACAACTCTTTATTGTTTTTACCTTTGTTACAAATCAAGTCCAATTGATTGTTTACGAATATCAATCGACTACTGTAATAATAACCGGTAAGGATCTTGTAATTGCTTACAATCATTGTCAAATAACGACTCTATTTCCATTGTTTCCTTTAAGAAGTCTACTATTTTAATCGGCTGCTCCTAAATCAATCAACTGCTCTATCGACTGCTTTAATATACCAGTTAATTCAATACTCTAAAGTTTGAACATCATGGAGTGAATGCCTCGTGAATTATAGTATTAGATTTGAGATTTTACCAATTAACTAATAATAAATCATCAATTGACCGCTTCATCTGAATTTAGAATATTTTGAACAGAATATCCGATTCTATTTTTGGTTTCTGGTTAAGTCTTGATTAGTCGACAAATATTTATACACCTGATCATCTGAGTTGACTTCTAAGTCCATGCCTATCTTTTCCCTTCCTTCTAAATTACAAACTTACTTAGGACTTGCCTTTACTTGTTAAGAGATTTTTCATACCTATGGGACTCCTTGTGTCTCTAAGTTTTCATCTTGCTAACAAGCTTCTTCATGCTTCCAGGACTTCATCTTGCCAAAAAACTTCCTCGTGCTTATGGGACCTCATCTTGCGTAGAAGCTTCCTCATGCTTTTGGGACTTCATTTGTGTAGCATCTAGTCTTTAACCTACTGGGTCTTCATTACCAAGTGTCTACTTGGTCTTCATTGCCTAACATTCAGTCCTCGACCTACTACAACTCTATTGCCAATTTCCTACTTGGACTTCCAATGTTGCCCTTGCAACTTATGTCAAGCTTGTCTACACATTCACACTTGACATTCATATTAGATCGTATAGTTGCCTAGCTTAAAATTTATCCAAACCTCAAGACATATGCTTAGGGTGAGTGCACTAACAATCTCCCCTATTTCATTTTTTTCCCAATGGTTAAAGAAGGGTGGGTGCCAATAAAGACAAGGCGAAGGCGGGTGGCTTGCAGAATGAACAAGATGCAAAGAATAAGAAGTGGGTGGACTTATTCTCTAAGACAAGACTAAGATGAAACTGTATTGTATTCGTCCAACCAATCGTGGACTGTGTTGTCCTCACAAGGGGATGTGAAACTTGTTGAAGAGGATGTGGTTCTATCTTGTCAGAAGATTCCTTAGCTGTTTTCTTGGATGGCAAGCTGTGATAGATCTGGCCAACTGATGGATGGTTTCGTATAAATTGTAGGTACACCATAGTTTGTGGTTAATCTTTAAATTTGACTGCAGAAATGAGGGATAGGTTGGCAAACCCCTGAACACTAACCAACTTACAAAGAACAAAGGCAGAGTGACTTTGCTAGGGTCTCGGCGGAAGCAACTATATCTAAGGAACTATAACAATTCCTAGTTACTCGTCACTCGGGAGACTATCAATCAAAGCATGACACACAAGAAGAGCTGCTAAGGGACAAGGACTATGAAGCCAACAACCAACAACAGGGAGGAAACGTAGCACAGGGGCAGATGATGAGTACATCAGCAAGAAAGAAGACTGCAACTCAGCCGGAGGTCACTGGACCAATGTTATCAGATTGCCAAATTGATGTGCCAATCGTGCAGGTTGAGCAGTCATTACAACAACAACATTAGTCAAACAAGATGGATGGCCTTGTGGGTGATAAGTGGGGCAAAGTAAGCATGCCAAATACCACAAAGATGCAAACACATGCAAGGTCAGCGCGAGGTTTCAGAAACAGGCAGAATGCAGGTTTGTCAGTTATCCGCTCAAAACTAGGAGAAGCGATAGGCTATTACTGGGAGGCACAACAGTGATACCAAGGGCCAAAGACATTCAAGGGACCAACTAGTAGCACTTGAAGAGATGGCACATAGTGCTGGCACAAGGATTTTTGCAGTTGGCATGGAGGATGAAACAAAGTTTGGCACACAGTGGCATAGACAAGGAAGCCAGTATGGGGATATCAGTAAAAGGAAAGGGAAGCAATTGGTCAAGGGATGACATCCACCGTCACCAAACCTATGACGATTGCTACATGGAACATCAGGGGCTTCAACAAGCCCCTAGAATAGAAGGCAGTTGAACACTTTCTTAATTCAGAAGCATCAAATAACAGTATTAGGACTGCTTGACAAGGTTCTGGTTTCATCATTTTCAAGTTGCACATGACACTATGGGCATGTCAAGAAGTATAATGATGCTAGTTTGGGATCAAGACAGAGTTAACTTAAGCATCTTGGAGTGGCGTGAATAGCTAGTTCACTTCAAAATCCAGTGCCGGATTACACAAGTTTGCATCATGGTCGCTTTTGTGTATAGAAGTATAGAAGGCTCCCTATTATTGGCAGAAGTAGGGCTGAGCAAGCGGTTCAAAACTGAACCAACCAAACTGGTTCAACCGAAATCGAACAAATATAATTTTTTTCAATCTAACCGAACTGACCGATCTTTCCAATAAAAATTGAGAAAATCAAATCGATAAAATATCAGTTAATTTAGTTTTTAACCAAATTAATTGAACTTTATATGGCTAATCATGTGACACGGCTGTGTCTCCACGTGACATGGTCATGTTAGGAGACACAGTAAGATCGTAACATCGGTTTATTGAGTTTCACCAAATTAGAAATTTGAAAATTGAAATTGAATTGAATTATCCGAAATAATCGATATTTTAAAAAAAAATCAAACTGAATTTTTAAATTCAATTGATTAATTTAGTTTAATTGAATTTTTACTCAATCTCTAGGTAGAAGATCCTTATGGGCTTGAATACAATTCATTGGCAATGAAGTGGTAGAGCCATGGCTTTTGATAGGGGATTTTAATTCAGTGCTATCACCTGAGGATAAGCAAAAGGAGGGATGTTTGCAACATCTTATGAAACTATGATTTCCTAAATTTTGTCACTACAAATGCAATAGAAGACCTGAATTCACTTGGATGCAAGTATACCTGGACCAATGGGTATATATGTTTCAAACTTGATTGGAGGCCAACTTGAGATGTTTTGCAAATTTCTTGTCTCCTTCCTGATCACTCCTCATTCCTAATCAACATCATGATGGATTCACAAAGGATAAAGAATCCATTTAAATTTTACAATATGTGGGCTAACCATGAAAAATTGTTGCAGTTGGTGGAAGAAGCACGGAATACCAATGTTATTGGCATGGAATAATACCCTCTCAAACAAAAGCTACACTGCTCGAAGGCAAAACCGATTACTCTTAACAAACAACACTACAGAATATTTCTGAGAGAGTTCTCTGCGTGCCAAAGTGGAATTGGAACTGCCCAATTAACTGGATTGATTAATGGCAGCATGGAAGCGGTGTACATGGAACTGGTTCAACAAGCAACTAGGTTGAGTGAAGCTGAATTTTCCTTTTACCCCCAGTGTGTCAAAAATAGGAATTTCAAGGCAGTTGACAGGAATACAAGATTCTTTCATGCACTGATCAAGAGGAATAATAAGAGGAATGAAATTGTGGCATTTCAAAGGAATACAAGAAAACTCACAAGTTGCTAGAATAATGTAGTGGCTGAGTTTGTGCAACACTTTCAATCTCTGCCAGGGACAACTCAAGACCAACCTTACTAGCAAACATTTTCAATCATGGGAGAACAATTATAGCAACACACGGTGCCCAACTCATCAAGCCAGTTACTCAAGATGAAATCAAGCATTCATTGTTCAGTATTGGTGATGAAAGAGTCCCAGGGTCAGATGGGTATGGAGTCGAATTTTATAAATAGGTTTGGAATGTGATCCAACATAATTTCCAAACGACCATATCAGAATTCTTTCAAACAGAAAAATTGCTCAAAGGAATGAAATCACACCCTCATTGCCTTAATTCCCAAAACATGACATGCAGCCACAATAGGAGACTTCATGCCCATCTCTTATTGCAATGTCTTCTACAAGGTTATTCCAAGGCATTGGTAGGAAGGATAGTTGATATAAGTACTCCACCAAGAACAGGTTGCATTTGTCATAGGTAATAGTTGATAATATTCACCTTGCACAACAATTGCTCAAGAGATACATAAGGAAAAGGATCTCACTCAGGCATATACTAAAAATTGATCTAAAAAAGGCCTTCGATTCTTGGCTACTCTACATAGTTTGTGTCCTATTTTTTACAGTGCATCAGCACAACATTTTTAGTTACTATCAATGGTGGAGTATATGGACACTTCAAAGGAGCTAGGGGATTTGGGAAGGGAGATCCACTCTCACCATACCTATTTGATCTGTGCATTGAAGTGTTTTCCCATATGCTACAACAGATTGCATCAGGTTGCATCAGGCTCGGAATTCCATTACTATCCTGAATATGCAGGACAACAAATAACTCTCCTTGCTTGTGCTAATGACCTTCTACTCTTTGTGATAGGAGATATTACATCAGTGGGGTCATTGGTCACTTGCTTGGAGCAATTTGGGAGCATGGCTGGGCTACATACAAATCGCATGAAGTCTAAGATCTATATGTTGGTGTAGGAGATATTAAATAATCGAACCTGTATTTTGATATTGACAAAAGGTTTAAAGTTAAGATCTTGTAATTTATAACTTTGTTAAGATAGAACATAAGTTTCTATTTAGTTCACAATCCTTGTAGGATTGCTACTATAAGGCCCGTAACCCACTCTTGAATTACCTCAATGGGAAAATCACTAATAACCTCCTTTCGAAAAACTCCTGGAAAGAGGATGCAATTACAAGATGTAGAGACTTATAGCAAGAATACAAATCTCTTAATTACAAAATGAAATAATAAATAACCGACAATAAGTTGGATGTAGCGTATTAGTATGTTGTTAGAGAGCTTCTTAGCGCAGTTGCAACATAACTTTGGGCGAGTAGAACAGTAGCAGAGAAGGACTAGACGTTCAGAATTGTTATTTAGTCTGGGAACTCGAGGCTTCTTGTATAGGTGATATTTAGTCGAGTGAACAGTTGACTGATCTCTTTCAGTTGATTGAACCATCTAGGCGACTCTACCTCAAGTTGCCTTGTATGCTTTGATCCGATCTAATCACTCCTGCCATATCTGTTTATTCAGTCGACTAATACTCCTGATCGGTAGATTGATCCCTGATATTTCCTTTGCTGCTCAATTCAGTCTCATCTGATTTGCTCTTTCCAAATGAGTTTAGTTGATTGAACATGTTTATTAGTCGATTGAACATTATTTTCCTTCTTTGATGATCTTGGTTAGATCTGTAGTTATCTGCCTAGTTCAGTCGATTGAATGCTCGATCGCTTGCTATTTAGTTGACTAAACTGATTGATTGATTGATTGATTGAACTTGCTGTTTACCTTCGGTCAATCTCAATTTTTGTTGACCTGAAAAAAATCAAATTAGTATAACAAGAATAGTAATCCTCCAAAACAAAATTAGTAATAAGTGTATGCATGAATTTATGTGACAGTCAAATTGTCTGATATCGATTTAGATAGAGATCTCCATTGATCTCTTTAGTTAGATCATCGCCTAAGGTAGTCTCAACTGAGATATATCCTTATTGTCTTCTAAAAAGAAAGACCTCTCTAGAACTTACCTCAACTTACCTACCAAATATCTAATCTACTTGACATGTTTAAACTTCTTCTACTCAATGTCCGATTAATCCACTAGGTCTTTCCATACTTGATGTCTGGTCTAGCTGACCTATCCAGTGTTCTATTGTCCGGTGTTTGGTTCTTCTGATCCATTGAGACTTTTCTGCCTAGTATCCGATCCAACTTACCTATTAGGCTTTTCTTGTTAAGTTATGCATACTTAACACATTCATCAATTCAAAAGTATATCTTAACTTTAAAGCGGTTCATACATCAAAATATATGAATGGTGCTACAAGCACCAGTAATTTTTCTCTTTTTGATTTATGACAACCATTTTAAAGCTAGGAGTAAATATGCAAAAATCATGCATTCTCCCTCTAGATGCATTTTCATTTTTCAAGTATCTTTAAAACTATCACTCTCCCTTTGGCTTACATAAAAAGTAGGAGTCTTATGAAACAAACAATTATCAGAACATAACATGTAGAATAAGCATTCATAATATTATAATAAAACCAACAAGTAATATAGTCAAAGCATGATAAGTTCACTGTAAGTCAAACTACAACCATAAGCTAGCAAAACTAAATCTAGACGATAGAGAAGGTTGTTGACTGATATGCTAGGCCTAGACAAATTCAAACATCTCATGCTGCTGCTACTGGGTAACCAAGGTAAGACATCTGTCGATACTCTCTAGATGTTCGTCGATCATATCTAGCCAACCATAAATCTACTAAAACTTTCCCTAAAAGTGTATACATGAGACTCTGGAGGGGGTGCCTTGTAGGACCGAGTTGAGCGCTAGAGGGGGGAGATCAATAACACGTTTGTCGCTTTTTCACTTGTTCGTAAAAACTATGAAAAATCAGAGTACAAAATGCAGCGAAAAGAAAGTATTGATACTTTTTTTTACTTGGTTCACAGCCACAGCTGCTACTCTAAGGTCCACGGTCCTTGACCGTTTTTGACAAGTAATTCACTATGTAACTCCCCTCTTACGAGAGAGAGTTTTCGCTTTTACAAAGATGTTAGGAATGGTAAACTTTTACTGTCCTAAAGATTTAAGTACAATAAAGCAAAAGTAAAATTACCAACTAAAAGAGTACAAGATTAGTGCAGAAGTCGGTGCAGGTCTTTGACGTTACGATGATGTTTCGGATGTGTTGGTCGTGCACAGAACTGTCGTTGTAGTAGCGTTTTATATTGTATTAGGGTTTCCCCTTGTAGCTGCTTATATAGGTTGATCCAGACATCTAGAACTCCTTCCTGACACCATATCATCCCGTCGATCTACTTCCGATGCTGACTCAACATCTTTTAAGCACCTGTATCCCTTCTGAGTATCTGGATGTTAATGTGGAGATTACTGGATCAACTTTGACTCTGTAATGCCTAATCCATCTCTGGGTGCTTAGAGCCTTTCCGGGGGCTTAGAGGCTGAGGTGTCCCAACCATTAGGAACTTGCCACCTCATACGCCTCGCTGGCCCAATCGACTGATGCTCGGGCGCCTGGATCTCTTCAAGGTGATGGGGTCATCCGATCGCTCGGATCTAGATAGGGGTGCTTGAAATCTAAAATTTCAGTTCCTCCTTTTCTGCATCATAAGGTTAGTCCAAAACAAATAAAGTAAGAAATTGACAGTTTTAGCAACTGTCTGGTCTTAACTTTTGGATTTCGAGTTGAAATCGTAGGTTAGACCGACGCCTATTGTTCCCTTCCTCGGAATGCGTCTTCATCCACTCCTCTTGGGAAAAATTTATCTTTGCTAATCTGGTCCTCCAAACCTATTGGACTTTTGCTCAGCATTTAACCCTCAACCCCCAAGACTTCCATCGCTAGACGTCCGGTCCTCCAAACCTACTTAGATTTTCTCGCCTGATGCTTTGATCTGTTAAGTCTTCTTGTCTAGTCCTCCTGATCAGGACTTCCTTATCTAGTCCTCTTAATCAGGACTTCCATGTCCAATCCTCTAGACTAGGACTTCCTTTGCCCAGCCATAACTAGGACTTTTCTATACTACTTACACACTCAGTCGAGCTCATTTGTTAACTTCACAAACTTAATTTGAACCATTTGCCATTATCAAAACTCTGATTTGATCATCTAGTGCTCCTTGCACCAACAATTTTTTCCTTTTTAATTATGGCAACTTCGGTTCAAAGTTAAGTATAAAACTTCCTTTTAAAAGTAAAGCTAAAAAAACTTCCAAATCAAAAAAACTTCTGACTCCTCCTTAACTCACTCTCGCCCCCTGAAATTAAGATATACTTAAATAAAATTTTGAAAATAAAATTTTTCTTTCCCCCTTAACTTGACATGGTTCTTTTTAATTTGTCAATTTAGTCAAGAACCATCCAAGTAATACTTAATATTTTTCAATTTGAAAATATTTTCTAAAAAATACTTTGTAAATAATCCTTTGCTTGCAAAACACTCTTAATTGTGCTTCTCTTAAAAAATATTAAGATTTTAACATTTTAAATATTTTTAAAGGAAAATAATTTTACATAAAAACACTTTGAAATAAGAGAAAGTAATTTTCAAAAGAACCACTTTAAAATAATTTTGAAGACTTTGATGTTTATGCTCCACTTGTTTAGAAAAATTTAAAATTAATTATTTAACTTTGAAATTTATTTACACTCTCTCTCCCCCTTTGACATAATAAAAAATAAATATCGAGGGATATTCTTGAAAAATTTGCAAAAACACAAATAAAACTTCAATTAGAATAGCAAAATTTGAGTTTGAGTCCAAGCATGATGTCTATATAATATATAAAAAATTAGCTTAAAAATTTTATCCGTACTCACATATGTAACTCATTGTTATTAGCTGACTATCAGAAGATAGCAGTTTTTACTAAGTTAGTCAAATTAAGTACAATTTTCTAACTAATCTTTTACTATGAAGGAACACTTAACCTGATCCATATTTGTACGTATTTTTAGTCTAGATTTATTTTGATGCACTAACATAAGCATAAAAAATCTAGCCTTTTATCCTATGCATCTTACACCGTTCTATGTTTCATAATACACAAATAAGTTATAGTGTGTTTTGTGAGATGCGATTAGCCTAAATCTATAGGTGCATAATTTCTACTAGGAGTGCCTAGGCTAAGCCCAGATTTTCCTTTAATTTTGAAATTATAACTTTGAAAATATTTTTTCTAAAACTAAGTTTTTCAAAAAAAATCATAAGTGAATAATTTTGAAAATTTTTGAAAATATAAATAATAATAGATTTGAAAATATTTGTAACATAAAGATAATTTAAAAATTTAAAACTTTGTCTACTAAGCTCAATTCTAATTATCTTCAGAGTATGCTGAACTCAGATTCAGGGAGGGTTTGTAAAGATGTTAGCTAGGTTTGATTTGGACTCAACATAGTCGAGTACAATTTCTTCCTTAGTGACATGGTCCCTAACAAAATAATGTTTGACTTCTATATATTTGGTTATAGAGTGATGAATTAGATTTTTTTTAGTTAAGTTGATTGAATTAATATTGTCAATTAAGACTTTAGTATTGTGGTATTTAGATTAAAGTCCATTAATGTGTGCATCATCCAAAGTAATTGTGCAATATATTCCTGTCCATTGTTATGTACTTTGTTTCAGTAGTAGATAGTGCAACATATTTTTGCTTTCTGCTACATTAGCTGACTAGACATGGTCTTATTTCCTGATCTATTTTTCTTTGTGTTGTAAGAATTAGTCCTCCACATCCTCCACTTGTACTTTTTCTATCTAGTTTACAATCAGCATAGTTTAAGCCAGAGTACCATACTAATTCAAAGTTATTACTCCTAGGGTACTACATTCCTACATTTAGTATTCCCTTAAATACCTAAGTATTCTTTTTACTAATGTGAGGTGGGATTCCTTAGCATTTGATTGGTATCTAACACATATACCAACTGCAAATAAAATATCAGGTCGACCTGCAGTTAGTATAGTAGACTCCCTATTATACTCCCATAGTATTTTAAGTCTACTTGTTTTCTTTCTGAGTTACTATCAATATTTACATTTATTACTATGAATATTTTTATTTCTTTTTTACTTTCCATGCCAAATTTTTTAATTAGGTATTTATCATATTTAGTTTGATAAATGTAGTTATCATCTTTAGTCTGTTTAATTTGCAACCCTAAGAAAAAGTGTAACTCACATACCCAACTCATTTTCATTAGTTCAACAAATTCATTTATGAATTTAGTGTTAGCTGAACCGAAAATGATGCCATCTACATAGATTTGGGCTATAAAGAAATCCTTTTCTGTAATTTTAGCAAATAACGAGGGGTCAATTTATCCTTGGTTAAAACCCTTAGATACTAGGTATGTTGATAATCTTTCATGTCATGCCCTAGGTGTTTGTTTGAACTTGTATAAGACTTTCTTTAGTTTGAAAATATAATTTAGATGATCTTTATCTTCAAACTCAGGTAGTTGATCTATATAGACTTCTTCTTTAATGAACTCATTCAAGAATGCAGACTTTATATCCATTTAACAGAGCTTAAATCCTTTATGAGTTGCATATGCTAGTAGCATTATGATTTATTCAAGTCTAGCTACGGGTGCATATGTTTCGTCGTAGTTTAGTCGTTCTCCTTGGCTAAATCCTTTGGCTACTAATCCGATTTTATTTCTTACGACTTTCCCTTTTTCATATGTTTGATTCCTAAAAACTCATTTAGTTTCTATAATTGATTTGTTGTCTAACAGAGAAACTAAGTCTAATACTTGATTTCGTTTAAATTGTGTTAGTTCTTCTTGCATTACTATTATTCAGTCAGGGTCAAATAGGGCTTCTTCTATAGTTTTTAGTTCAATATTGGATATTAGTGTTATTTGACTCAGGTTTCTATAGGATGACCTAGTTCAAACTTCTAGGTTAGGATCACCCAATATTTGATCAGTTGGGTGATTGACTCTTAATTTGGGTGCTTGTCTGGTATCTGGTTCGATTAGATTTGGATCAATCCTATCTTCTAGTTCGGTTGTGTTTGAGTTGGGTTGAATTTCCTCATCTTCTTGGTTTTGTTGATTATTAAGTTATTCATTTGATTAATGTAACTTTCTTCATCGAATATTATATTTATAGTTTCTTCAACTTTTAGGGTATCCTTATTATAAACTCTATATGCCCTACTGGTTGTAGAATAACCTAAAAATATTTAACTTTTATAGGGTATCCTTATATACTCAATATGCCATATTGGTTGTAGAATAACCTAAAAATATTCCCTTAGTTGTTTTGGATGTAAATTTTCCTAAGTAATCTTTTGTGTTTAGTATGCGTACTTTACATCTAAATATTTTTAGATAATTTAAATTAGATATTTTATTATAGTATATTTTATAGGTAGTTTTATTACGATATTTATTAATTAATATCCTATTTTGAATATAACAGACTATGTTTATTGCCTAAGCTCAGAATTGATTGATTAATTTGTATTCATTTAACATTGTCTTAGATGCTTTTTGTAGAGTCTTATTTTTAATTTCTACTATTTTATTTTATTGTGGGGTTCTAGGACATGAGAACTCATGTGGTATCCATTAATTTGACAAAATTCATTAAACCTAACATTTTTAAAGTCTCCATCATGATCATTTCTTATTCTTTTAATTTTTATATCCTTTTCATTTTATATTAGTTTGTATAAGTTGGTAAATTTTTCAAAGATTTCATCTTTAGTTTTTAAGAATTTTACCTATGTGAATCTAGAGTAGTTATCAATTATTATTAAGCAGTGTTGGTTTCTCTTAGTGACTTAGCCTCATATGAGTCAAAGAGGTCTAAGTGTAGTAGTTCAAGTATTGAGTTTATTTGATTCAAGTTAGTTAATTTGTGAGTTGGTTTTGTTTATTTACTTTGTTGACAAGTATTATAAATTATGTTTTCTAGGTTAATTAACTTAGGTAGACTTTTGACTAATTCATTTTGACTTATCTTTAAGATAAGCCTTAAATGAGTATGACCCAATCTCCTGTACCACAACTTAATTTTTTTTATTGTGTCAATAGACACTTAGTTGAGGAGCTTGGTAGGTCGATTTTGTTGGAGAAGAAGAGGATTTGTGGGTATAGGTCGGCTTTCTCTCTGGTTTGTTTTTATAGCGCTTTATCAGTGGATTAATAGGGTTTATCAGTCGACTAATCCAGTGAATATTCTAATTTCCAAGGTGACTGAAACCTTTGTTTGTCCTTAAGTAAAACATGCAGTCTAAACTCAGGTGTGTGAACGATACAACATAATCCCTAGCAAATTTATCTAATCCTATCTATCAGTTTCATTAATGAGCAAAGATATATGTATTATCTCAATGTGGCCTAATCTAAAAGTTCTCCATGCGCTATGCAAAGTGACTCAACTCTAAAGTGTCAATTACCAATCCTAGTTATTTCATATATCCCACTATGTTTCCAAAGTCTCCGACACAAGAGTCACTTACCTACCACGCGAAAGTACCACCCCCCTAATACTTTAAATTGTTGACATAAAGTCTCAAAGAAGCACTCGTTGTCAAGGAAAGCTAATAGGTATTTCTTCAATAACCTCATGATCTCAAAAGGGTACATATTTAGTATTTTTCCAATAATCATTGTGTCTCAAAGGGATATCTTATTGCTTCAACTCTTTTTTTTTTCAAAAACCCTTCTTTTTTCCGTTTCGCATATTTTTTTTTCAAAAATTTCTTGACTCGAGTGTTTCTCTAATAATCAAAATGCAGCGAAGGTCCCCTAAAAAATCAAGATACTAGTCTAATGTATGAATCATAATTATTTTTGGATATATAAACTCTCAAGATCAAGTATAAAGTGAAAGTAAAATACTAAATAAGTAGGCCAATATCAAAATTATCCAACACAACGGTACTCATGTCATGCAACTACAGATAGAAAGAAATAAATCGCTAAAGATACGAGCATGCTTTTCACGAAAATATAGAGTTCATCATGTTAATGTCGTGTTATAAGAAGCAAACAAGTAAATGCATGATGAATATGATAAACATGATGATGCAACAAGGAAAATAATTAAAAGATGATGACTATAGCTTTTCTAAACTTAAAATATGCATTATTCTCGATGTAAGAAAGGATAGAAAACTCATGGAAGTGGATAGAGATGACCTAGAGATATATGTGCAAAGGGCTCATGGGTTTGGTTCCTTCAATGTGCTTGACGTGGTTGGTGCTCATTCCTCCTAAATTATTTAGCCTTGTACTCCAAGTATCCCGAACATACCTAAAAATCAAAACAAAGTGCTAAAATATCAAATCATAAAATAAAATTAAAATGAAAAATAAATTTGGATTGCCTCCTAAGACGTGCTTATTTTAGATCATAAGCTTAATCCCTATCAATCTCAATTTGGAGCATAGATAGTTGTGCTTCCCTCTTCTTTCAATAGGCTCCTTAAGAAAATATCTCTTAAATCTTATTTGTGTCAAAACAAGATACTTTATTACTCTCCTGCCACTGGCTCTTGACCCTTGATCAAATTCGCTTAACCTCAAAGGTGTAGGATCGAGAAAACATGCTAGAGGGGGGAGGGGGGGAGGGGGGGGGGGGGTGAATAACGTATTTACACTTTTTCTGATTTTCGATTATTTAAGCGGAAGCAAAAATACGGAAGCGAAAACTAAGCAGAAAAGAAAAGAGACAAACACACTTTTCTTTTACTTGGTTCATAGCCCAAGGTTGCTACTCCAAGGCCCACGGTCCTTGACCGTTTCCTACGGGCAATCCATTAAAACAACTTGCTTCTTACGGACGCAAGTTAATGATTACAAAACTCATGATTTTGGCAATAATAAGAATAAATACAAATTATGACTAAGTTACCAAAACTGATGCCGAATCTTGCTGGATCTTCAATTTCTGGCGAATTCGACGTAGCGGCGGCTTTTGAGATGCACGGGAACGAATAGGGCGCCAACGTCTCAAGAATAGCACGGAGGAATCATTGGAAAGTTGGTTCTTTTGGCTGCTGCTCGAGACATTCTTTTTATACTACACTCGAGTCGACTCCAATGGTATCTCGAGTCGACTCGAGTCCTACGTGACCTCTTCTTGATAGCTTTTTTTTTCCGCTCGTTATCCGCTATCTGAGTCGAGTCGAGTCGCCTTTCGAGTCGACTCCAATCTGATGTGGAGTCTTCCAGATAGATTTTGACTCTGAGTCGACTTCTGAGTCACCTTGAGTCAACTCAAGTCCCATCTGGTGGAGAACTGATCGCGCTAACTTCTGAATGCTGGCTGACTATGCTCGAGTCGACTCGAGCCTTCAATCGAGTTGACTTCAACAGTAAAACTTAGTCAGTTTTGCTCGGAGTCTACGTTATTCAGTTTTTCCAATCCTGCAAAAGTGTTAGTGAAATAATATGCAAAATAAATGTTTTAGAGTTAGTTCTTGGAACTTCCTCTGGGTCTTAACTTCAGGTCTCCAGTGAGACCCTGGGTTAGACCGACGCCTACTGTTTCCCTTGGGAACGCGTCCTCACCCACTCTTCTCAGGAGAATTTACCTGTTGCCAATCAAGTTCTCCTGACTCGTTGGACTTTTGCTCGGTTCTGTCTTCAGCCCCTAGGGTTTGTGCTACGGCTCGGTCCTCCCTGACCAGCCCAATCTGTTAGTGCAGGAAGCACTAGCAGGTCAAACCTATGTTTTGATTATGGAACTAGGATCAAGTTAAGTATGTGGTTTGACTAACCAGTTTGAAGTGAGTTTTCAGAGAACAGGTTAAAGTCCTAGTGTGGCTAGGCAAGAAGACTTGGCAGAGTCAACGTGCACCAGGCAAGATCTGGACTTGGGTCAGGAGGACCAAGTTGCAGAAGGCTGGACTTGGGTCAGGAGGACAAGTTACAGCAGAAGGCTGGACTGATCAGGAGGATCAGTTGCAGTTAAAGTCCTGGGGGGCAACGACAGAGCCGAGCACAAGTCCAACAAGTCAGGAGGACTTGGTTGGCATCAGGTAAATTCTCCCGAGTGGAGTGGGTGAAGACGCGTTCCTACGAGGAACTGTAGGCGCCGGTCTAACCCAGGATCTCACCGGAGATCCGAAGTTAAGACTCGGAGTTGGTTCAGCGAACCGACTCAATATCTTTTATATATGTTAAGCTAACTTTTGTGCAGGAAGAAAAGCCGACCAAAACAGGCCGAAAATCTGATTTTCGGACCTGGAGTCGACCCAGATGGGTTCTGGAGTCGACTCCAGCCGAATCAGCCGGAAGTCAAGGTTTGCGCGTCGAGTTGTCTGCCAAATCGGCCTGGAGTCGACTCAGATAACAATTTGAGTCGACCCAGAGTCAAAGTTAATCGTCTCTGCCGCCACCGCTGCTGGAGTCGACCCAGAACAAGCACAGAGTCGACCCAGAGTCAAGATTTGATCGTCTCCGCCACCAACGAAGCTGGAGTCGACCCAGAATGCAAGCTGAGTCGACCCAGGCGAGATAAACGTTAACAGAGATAAAGTTTGATCTGCCACCTCAGCTGGAGTCGACCCAGATGGCGATCTGAGTCGACTCAGGTCGACTATATAAGGCACCCGCGAGCAGGAGCCGAGCACTCACTCATTCTCGCTCTCATTCGCCTTCCCCGCGACCTCTGAGCTTCCAGTCTTCGACGTCGGTGCTGCACCTGCTTCAAGCTACTTCAACGGACACCGAGACGCCGAAGTCGCAACTCTGGGAAATCGAAAAATCGGTAATAAAAAGTGTACTTAAATTCCAGCAATCATTTTGTAATCGATTATTGTACCGGATTTTTTCGATATACTTGCTGCCATAAGGGGCAAGTATCTTAGTGGATTGCCCAAAGTAAACGGTCAAGGACCGTGGGCCTTGGAGTAGCAGCGTTGCGCTGTGAACCAAGTAAAAACAAACCGAGTCATTTACTTTCGTGCAATTAATTATCGCTTTCGCTATTATTAAGTAATCGCTTCCGTTTTCGTACTCGGGTTTTATTGGAAAATCGAAAAGCGTGCAAACATGCTATTCACCCCCCCTCTAGCGTGTTTTCCGATCCTACACAATCTTCTGCTACGACTCGATCCTCCAGATTAGTCCAATCTTCTGCTGCGGCTTGGTCCTCCAAACCAACCCAGACTTTTGCTATGGCTCGGTCCTCCATACCAGCCCAGACTTCACCTGGTGCTTCGACTCTGCCAAGGCTTCTGCCTGATCCTCCAGATCAGGACTTTCTAATGCCTAGCTTCCACTAGGACTTAGATCAAACCTGTGCTCCCTCCACACTTAGATTAATATCATAGTCCAACACATACTTAACTTGAACCTAGTGTCATTATCAAAACTAAGGTTCGATCTGCTGGTGCTCCCTGCACCAACAATCTCCCCTTTTTTGATTATGACAACTTAAGATTTCAAGTTAAGTTAAAATATTTTGAATAACTTAAATCATAAGTTTAACCAAAAGTAAAAAACTATGCATAAAGAAAAATAAAAATGCATGAAATGTATGGTTCCCCTAAATTCAGTCTCCCCCTGAATTAGTGCTTTGAAAATCCAAACATTTTAAAATTTCAATTTTCTCCCCCTGAATTTCATATCTCTTTAGAACAAGGAATCAAAAATTTGTTAAACTCAGGTTAACTTGAAATCTAAAATTTACTCTCCCCCTTTGACATAATCAAAAAAAATTTCTTAAGGATTTGAGTCCAAGCTTAATAAAAAATACTTAGACAAAAAAAAATTATCCTTGGGGCACGTGTTCAACTTGGATTTTAACTAACTACTAGAAAGTAAGAAGCTTGATCCAGTTAGCCAAGTGTAAGTGTATCACCCCAATATTGGGACACTTAACTTGATCAATTTTTATTTAAAGTCTAAGTAAGGTTCGATGCACTGACTTAAGCATCTTTGTACTTAGACTAGAATCCTATACATTTCACACCGTTCTATGTTTCATAAACACAAGCAAGTAACCTAGTGTGCTTTGTGAGATGTCCACCTAGATCTATAAGATCATGCTTTCTAGGGGTTTGAGTCTAGGCTAAGGCTAAAATATTCTTTCTTATATTTGAAAGATAATTTTAACAGAAAATACTTTTTTTAAAATAGTTAAGTAAAGTTTTGAAAGCCTTTTGAAAAATTATAATAGATTGAAAAATGATAGAAAAATTTGTGGGTTTTGAAAACTTCATTTTACTATTCTACTAAACATAAACCTAACCTCCTTCTTAATGTACTAAACTCTGACTCAGGTAGAGGTTTAGTGAATATGTCAGCTAAGTTTGATTTTGACTCGATATAGTCAAGTACAATCTCTTCCTTAGCGACATGGTCGCGTATGAAATGGTGTTTAACTTCTATATGTTTGGTCCGTGAATGATGTACTGGATTCTTAGTCAAATTGATTGTGCTTATATTATCAATTAATACTTTTGTGTTTTTGTATTCTAAGTTAAAATCAGTTAATGTGTGCATCATCCAGAGTAGTTGAGCAACACATTCACCTAGGGCTATATATTCAGCCTCAGTTGTAGATAATGCAACACAGTGTTGCTTTCTACTACACCAGCTGACTAGACAAGGACCCAAGAACTAGCATCCACCGCTTGTACTTTTGCGGTCTAGCTTGCAACCGGCGTAATCTGAGTCTGAATATCCAATTAGGTCAAAATTATTATTTCTAGGGTACCACATTCCTACAGTTAGTGTTCCTTTAATGTACCTTAGTATCTGCTTAACTGCGGTTAAGTGTGATTCTTTAGCATTAGCTTGGTACCTAGCACACATACCTACTACAAATAGTATATCAGGTCGACTTGCAGTTAGGTAAAATAGACTTCCTATTATGCTTCTATAGTATTTTACATCTACTTGTTTTCCATTTGGGTCACTATCTATGTTAGAGTTAATTGCTATTGGTGTGTTAATTTCTTTCAAAATTTCCATTCCAAATTTAAAAATTAAGTCTTTTGCATATTTACTTTGATAAATATAATTTTTGTCTTTTGTTTGTTTAATTTGAAGTCCTAAAAAGAAATGTAACTCTCCTACCCAACTTATTTCAAATTCATTTTTATTAATCTAATAAATTCTTTTAAGTATTTTGAATTTGTTGACCCAAAAATTATGTCATCGACATAAATTTGAGTAATGAAGAAGTCTTTATCTATGATTTTTATAAACAAAGACGGATCAATTTGTCCTTGCTGAAATCCTTTGGTTATTGATGAGCTCGGGTTTTAGGATATTTTGATGGATCATTTTGGAATTTTCTGTGAACAATTAAATGTTTAATCGACATAATTGGATTGTATTTGTGACATGGTGCATTTTTGGATGATTAATCTAATTTCTGTGATTTAATGGTTAATTTGGTATTAATTAAGCTTAATTCTTTGTAGGGTCGAAATTGAAGCATGATTGAGCTAAATTGGGACCGAGTTAAGCCAAGATTGATAAATTCTATTGGCCCAAACTTCATGATCAAGATTAGGGTTCAATGGGAGATGAAATCATGCTAATTGGAGCTTAAATGGACGAAATAGGCTAACTCAGGCTAAACCAACTTAATCAAGCCAGCTGTGAACAGTAGCAAGTTTAAAACCCAGCTTTAGCGAGAAGTGTACAGGGCCCGCGTCAAAGTTACTGTAGATCTTCGTCCTCGCGTTTCTTTTTCCTCTGTTTTTCGTTGTAGCGTAGCCAGATCTTCGGATTTCTCTCTTCTACATCAATCTCTAGCTTCCAGAGACGATCACAAGCATAGTTTGGCAAGCAATTGGAGGTGGAATCGCATGGTAAGGGTTTCACCAGAGCTCGGTTCCGCTGAATGAATTAAGTTGAGTTTTCCAGATCTAATCTGATCGAAGCTATCAAATCCATTCGGAGGGGTTCTTTGAGGATTCTTGAAGCTTTTTGAGCATTTAATTGTAAGAGATTTGAGTGTTGGGTTTTTCCAGGCCGCAAAAATTTACTTTTGCGTTGCGGAAACCCCGGAAACCCATGCCAAAAGGATCCGTGCGAAAACATAAAATTACACATACATGTTTTCTATCCTAGATCTACTTTAGATCTACATGTTTAGAGTATTACCCTTGATGCGTATCCCTTCGCTTATCCCGCTCGTCCAAAAGATGCATCGTCGGATCTCGAGGGAGTCAAGTGTACTCCCCTCTATGTGTATCCACACGGACAAGGATGGAGACCAAAAACCTCTAGAGTGTGCTAGCACCCTTGAAGGTTTCGGCCAAGGATTGGAGGAGAGGGAGAAGAGAAGAGCAAGAGCAAGGAGGAAGAAGCAATGAAGTGAGAATGAATGAAAAATTCAATCCTCATTCACATAAGTGGCCGACCACTTCAAGTGGGGAGGGGGTTACAACTCCTCCCTTAATGCCATGAGTTACACAACCATTTGGTAACTCCCATGAGGTGGCATGCTTGATGATGTGGAGCATCATCATTGGCCATCACTTATGCCACCTCACCTTGAAGTCATTTGGTCAAGTCAAACATTGACCATGAGGTGGCATAAGTCAAGTCAACCTTGACCATGACATGGCATAAAGTCAAGTCAAACTTGACCATGATGTGGCATAAAGTCAAGTCAAACTTGACCATCAAGTCAAGTCAAACTTGACCATTAAGTCTTCCTTCTCAAGTCAAGTCAAACTTGACTTCTAATCTCCCAAGGTTGATCAAATCAACTCAACTAGTCTAGTTTGGATTACACTTAACCCAACTTGATTCATCACATGAATCTAATCCTCTTGGTTCATCATATGAACCTAATCTCCATCTAATTGCCCTTTGTGTGTGACCCTATAGGTTCTTGTAACGTTGGCAATGCTTCTAAACCGATTTAGAAACATAAACAATGAGCGGTATCTAGCAACACATCATTGCTACCCAAGTTACAAGAATGTTGAGATCCAACATCACCATTGTGACTACCAATTGTGACTCTCACAATATGTGACCATGTCCTTCTATCCTTGATATCATGATTGATCAAACCGAGGCATAGACCGTGTCATCCTCTAATCAATCTATGTCTTGAACTCCAAGTAGACTCACTACAATCAAATGAGCTCAACATCTCATGTTGACTTATTTGGGCATGGTCATGCACTTTGGTGGTCTCACTCTATCAAGAACTATGATATCACTCCCGTTATATAGGAGGGATAGATCCCATCTACATCACTCACATCCCTCCACATAATTTGTTACATACCCGGTAATCGCCTTTATAGTCCACCCATTTACGGGTGACGTTTGACGAAGCCAAAGTATGCAACTCCTTATGTTGGGAACCATGGTGACTTCAGGTCCAAGGACTAATAGTCATACTAATAGCCACATGAGAAAGTATATGACACTCATATAACGATCCATGATACTTTCTCATGGCGGGTCATTCAGTATACATTCTCCAATGCATACCCATGTGTCAACTTGATATCTCATATCCATGACTTGTGAGATCAAGTCATCGTGTTGACCTACATGCTAGTCTCGTCACATTAACATTGTCCCTGAATGTTAATACTTGACTAGGAATCATTAAGAGTAGTGTTCTCTATATCATCTCACCATCGATTCAACCAATCGATTGATATAGATATGAACCATCTACTCAAGGACGTTATTATACTTAGTTATTTGGCACCAATACAAGTAAGTATAATAACCACAAAGAAATGAAATATGATACAATGAGTCCATACATCAATCATCACATGATTGGCTCTAGGGCTCTCACTAACAGTATTGTGCTTTAGATTGAACCCATGTTTCTGAGTTTTATTTTTTAGGTTATTCCTGTTGTAATTGTTTTATGGTCTTGCTTTTAATTGTTGCTTTTGTTTCTTTCTTCAATTACTACATAGTTTCTTGTTTTCAATTTCATGTTTCTTTTCATTTACGTTGAAAAACACCAAAACCCTCATTCATATAGAAAAACCCAAAAAAAAATGACATCCTAGCTTGATTTATGCAACTTTCTACTAGTCCTTGGAAAAATATGACTCGTGGCCCTTATATTACATTTGTTTGTGAGCTAAGCGTTTTCGATTATAAATTCTAATTTGATGTTCACTCGTGACACTAGTTGTAGGCTCTATCAGTTACTAAGTAGGTTGAAAGTCTTTCATACCATGCTCTAGGAGCTTGTTTAAGTCCATATAGAACTTTCTTTAGTTTGAAGACATGATCAAGATGATCTTTGTCTTCAAATCCTGGTGGTTGACATACGTAGACTTCTTCTTTTATG